>NC_139523.1:8250704-8364579 GCF_947247035.1 Vipera ursinii
AGCATGCTTAGTGCACGAACAGCATGCTGGCTGGGTGTTTGAAGTCCACACACCTTAAAAAGTTGTGAAGTTGAGAAACACTGCTATAAAGATACACAAGCAAAATATAAACTGTCTGTCATTTCTCCAGCACTCCTGTTTATTGAGGAACTCCTACCGTAACACACAGGTGAGAATCTCAAGCAGTTTTCAGGCAACGGCACAGCTAATACAATACAACCTGCAGATAGATTTATCCTCTCCCACCTCCCAGCTCTGGTACAAAACGCAGGGCTCCACCAAACATGGAAACTGAGTTAAATCTTTAATTTCAGCAGTGGATCGGCGTTCTAAAATAAAAAAAAATAAAATCCAGCACACTGTCCCCAACAGAAATTTCCAGGGAAAGAAATACACAATTTCCTGAGAGGTGACAGTGCAAATATGGTTCAACAGTGGCCTCTGGCAGCAGCCAATAACTTCCCCCTTGAAGTGAGGTGTCCAGCAGTAACAGGAACAGTTTTTCATTTGCCTATCCAGAGTCAAAAAGTCTCCAAGCTATTTGAAGAAAAGATCTTCCCTTCCAAGAGGTCTATATACTTTGCGGCAGTCCCTTTAACAGCCAAATTCCTGCTTTCCCTTTAACAGCCAAATCCTGTCTTGGATGCTGAACTAATCTTTTGGATGCCCATTAACTGAGCTTCGGAGGCCATTCCATTTGAGGATAAACAACCTTTTATGGAAGATAGGAGATTCCAAAGCCAAATATTAAGATTCATAAAATCCATATTCATCTCCGTGGGATCTCAGCAGCTGTAGAAATCTGCCAAAGCTGGCGAGAAGAGCAAACATACTTTGCATGGGCTGACAGACTCAACACTGTTTGGAAACCAATATTCAGAATCAAAGGATTCAGACTTCGAATGAAAGAAAATCTAACTAGCTAGCAATAAAACCAACCAGCTTCCTTAATTCTTCTCAGGTCGGTTCCGGTTGAGAACTGCTTTGGGGGCAAATTCCAGCTTATCTTTGAGGCTGACCACTTGCGTAAGGTCTTTCCCAACACTCTCTTGGAGCGTACGGTCCTCGCGCCGTTCTGAAATGCTCTTCTCGTCCTCAGGGGTCTGGGGAGGGGGCTTGCCCCGGATGAACCACTCAAGATTGTAGCCCACCACCCCAACCACAAAGGCTACAGGGAAGGTAACGTAGGGAGCATAGGTTCGTATGCTCGCCCAGAAGATGGGCCACATGACTCCAAACGGGATCTGTAGAAATGAAAAGAAAACACAGTGGAAGGATCAGCAATTCTACTAAACTGATACAGGGAACCCTCGGCTTACAATTCATTTAGTGATTGTTCAAAGTTACTACGGCACTGGAAAAAGTGACCTACGGCCGTTTTTCACAGTTACGACCTTTGCAACATTCCCCATGACCAAAATTCCGACGCTTGGCAACTGCTTCATACTGATGACCGTTGCTACGTCCCAAGGTCATGTGATCCCTTTTTGCAAGTCAAGGAGGAAACCAGATTTTGCAAGTCAAGGAGGACACCAACAACCAGATGACAAACCTATCAGCTGCAGTGATTCACTTAACAACTATGGCAAGAAAGGTTGTACAATGGGGCAAAACTCAATGATGATCATAACGTCTCACTTGACAACAGAAATGTTGGGCTCAATTGTGGTTGTAAGTCGAGGACTACCTGTAGTTACATTCAAGGCATGCTCAGAAAATAGATTGCATGGGGAAAATATCTACATTCATCAGCAATGATCAGTCTGGCCCAAAATCCCAATTTATAGTGTCTGTTTAAAAGCATCTATGGCAGAGGTCTCCAACCTTTCCAGGATGGAGGACCAGAGGAAGGAGAGCAACTTCAAAACTGGTGTGTGTGCATGCACACGGGGCCACGCACACTGGAGCGGCATTACAGCCCCGTTTACGCATGCGCCATGTGCTGGCGCTGTGCGCATGCATGAACGGCCGCTAGCGGCCTGTTTGTGCATGCACAAATGGGCCATGTAAACCACTCAGGCTAGAAGCGCATGCACAAACGGGCTGCGGACACCCACTCCACGCTAGCATTCCCATTCACGCCTGTGCACATGTGCAAACAGGACCGCAGGCACTAGCGCGAGTGGAGGGGAAATGCACGCCCACGTGTGCGCACAACAGCCAGCCATTTCCACAGCCTGCTGGCCAAGAGCCCGCGGACCATAGGTTGGAGACCCCTATCTATGGGATCTTTGGTGCTCTCTGAGCTTGGTGGTTTTCTTGCAGATGTTCCACTTCTACTGATGATGTTACCTAGTTTAGCAACGAAATGTCTGTAAGAAAACCACCAAGGTCAGAGAGCACCAAGAACCCCACAGTTCAATCCTGAGCTATAAATATTCTATCGGTCCATGTATCTACTCCGTAGATACTTCACTATTCCTCCAACTAAGCCATTCTGCACGAAGAGTAAGCACATTGTGAGTGCTCTGGACTGTGATCAAATAACCATTTTTATTAGTTTAACAGAATACAAGAAGCTGGCAGTCATTTCAAAAGGTTTAAGGGTAATTCATTTAAAATGATTTAAGGGTAAAAGAGGAAAGGCCTCTGATGATTATTAAGAGCCGTGTTCACAGGAGGACTGATATACCTCCATATCTGTCCCCCTAATTTGGCAAAAAGCCTGCACGGAAGGCATTCCTGTAGGGGCACAATTCCAGCAAACAATGGCTTTTAGCAGACTCAGGCCAAGAATCCATTTTTGCTAGAAAAGGGGGTATTTATCTGCAGGTGATTGAATTCCCTGGGGAGATGACAAAACCACCACAGAGTATGTGATAGCATTTTAAAAGACTAACCCTAACTTTATTGGTCTTTAAAAAGCCCCGTGGCTCTTGATTGGTTTTCCCTGAGTAGCTATTTGAAATGTCATTTTATCTCCCCTGGGCTCTTTCTTTGCAGAGAGCAAGAAATCAAAGGCACTTTATTTAAGCAGAATTATCTCCTGCCTGCTCGGCTCCAAAGTCCTATTGCAAACAAGCACACCCAGTTCTCACTGTGGCCTCTCGCCCTGCTTGAGCAAGGCAGAGGCTCTGTTAGCCCTACATGGTAGACCAGACGAGAAACCAAGATTACGAATGTTTGTACATTTGGGGAAAAAAACATATCAGAAAATCTTCACTTATATTTTTAAAACATCAAGAGGGCAATTGACATGAACTAAATGGCCCTCACCAACTTTTGGTTCCAAAGAGGGTCCCACATTTTTTTTAAAAAAAAAGTTCTTCCCAAAATGCTTTTTTTAAAAATCTCAACACATATCGAAGCTTCTTGGAATTATCTATGAGCCTGAAAGATTCTTATGACAGCTGTTAAGATCCCAAATTATCTTTAAAACAAACACCTGCATCCTGTACTGTATTTGGAAATGTACCGGTATCTTACAATTCTATTTAAGGACAGCTAATTAGATTCCCAGTACATAACTCCAACATGCAGGGAAGTAGACATATCCTGCATTAGTTAAAATTCTCGGGCAAAATAATGATTTATTTGTAAAATGATCTGTGTGCAGATAACTACAGCGAGACCTCTTCGGCCCAAGGACAGCAGTGTCACCACTTCCTAGGCCAGTGTTTCTCAACCTTAGCAACTGTAAGATTGTGGACTTCAACTCCCAGAATCCCCCAGCCAGCCAGGTTGAAGTCCACTCATCTTAAAGTTGCCAAGTTTGAGAAACAGTACAAGTGAAGTGACAAATCAGTACAAGTGAAGACAAAGAACAACGTGATGGCTTTGATCGAACAGTGAGATCATGGTGGAACTTTTCTGCTTTTCTCTAATGTCTCTAATCTAATCCAACAACTTGATTTCCAAGTCTCCTAAAGTGTCAGTTGAATTGTATCTATAGCCAAAGACCCAGAATGCTACCTGCTTGGAACAGCACCATGAGAGTAGAGGACTGCTTGTAGATTAGACTATTAAAAGCTTATAAGTCTCTGGCTGGGAACAGACGCATTTGGGAGAACGTGCTTTGATTGGACCTCAATGACTTGACCTTGCTATGGTTTGCTAGATGACTTCTCCGTTTGCTTTCAACAGCCAGACTCTTTAGCTACACTTCCCTACTCTACCATTATCAGGAAATTCCTCCTTATTTCAAGTGAAAGGTCCAAACTCAAATTAGGAAAGAATTTCCCGATGGTGAGAGCTATAAAAGAATGGATGCCTCCTGACATTATGGGTGCTCCACCAGTAGAAGTGTTCAAGAAAAGATTGGACAGCCATTTGTCCAGGAGGATATGAAGATTCCAGCTCTGATCAGAGGGCTGGATTAGAAGAACCACTAAAGGCCTCCCAAACCTACCCTACTACATCAAAGGTAGGCACAAGACATTCAGGAGCCTTGTATTCCATTTGCTAGTCATCCTCCAGGGGAAGGCCTGGATTTTGGAAAAGACCTCTGGACCAAACTAACAAACCTGATCCTTTGTGGGGCACAGACCAATCCACTTCCAATCACTTCCACAGTTGCACTACCCATCAACAGTCCTTGTTAGGAAGAAGCTTTACTGATGTGATTTTTTTGTTTGCAGGGAAGCGGTTGAGCCAGCAGTTGATGTAAGCCAGGGGTCTTCAAACTTGGCCCTTTTATGACTTCTGGACTTCAACTCCCAGAATTCCTCAGCCAGCGTGCCTGGCTAAGGAATTCTGGGAGTTGAAGTCCACAAGTCATAAAAGAGCCAAATTTGAAGACCCCTGATGTAAGCAGATTTCTAAAGTGCTTCAGAGCTGACTTGGCTTGTTTGCACGTCTTGGAGCAGGGGTCTTCAAACTTGGTCCTTTTATGACTTGTGGACTTCAACTCCCAGAATTCCTCAGCCAGAATGGCTGGCTGAGGAATTCTGGGAGTTGAAGACCACAAGTCATAAAAGGGAAGTTTGAAGACCCCCTATCTTGTAGGCAGTGCTGAACAGTGAGAGACCACACCCATTATTGCAGCTGATTGAGATGTGTAAGAACAAGAGAGATGGGTATCTTCTAAATATTGACAATGCCTTGCTCCAAATCCTGAGGTAACCTCATGCTGCCATGTTGTGTCCACAGAGCAGCAAAAAAAAAGAACAAGGACGAAGTGGAAACCTGAAACATCCTTCAGCAGAAAAGAAATGGAGTTGAGCAGGAGTGGACCTTCTCTACTGCTCAAGAACAAGGCCATGAAAGTCTCAAGTGTTCCCAGTCTCAAAGAACAAGAGCATCCCACACAAAGAGAATTGACAAGGCCATGAAATTTGGACACACAGAAAGCGGCAGACGGACAGACAGCACAAAGCAGACGTCAGTTCTTGCTTAGCCTCTCCATCTTTACCTCCTATTGGAGACTGAACCAAAAAATAAAGTTGCTTTCAAGGGAATACTACAGGAGAGGTGTGTGATGAAGCCAAGAGCATGTTCATTTTGGATGTCTAACCCCACTCTTGTAAATAGGGAACCTGACATTTTTGCTTCACAACGTCTATACTATACATCGGGGTCTTCCAACGTGGCCCTTTTATGACTTGTGGACTTCAACTCCCAGAATTCCTCAGCCAGGCACGCTCGCTGAGGAATTCTGGGAGTTGAAGTCCACAAGTCATAAAAGGGCCACGTTTGAAGACTCCTGCTCTACCTAGAGTGGTGTGGGAAAACATAGCTTTCCTTTCTGTTTTGGAGAAATCACAGCCCACCCTTTGGAGAATAAAGAGGTCTGCCTCTTGAATCAAAGGAGGAAGGGGCTCTCAGTCCCAACAGCCTCAGGTTTCGCAGATTTAAAAACCCCGATTACTTACTCAACTTAGGATGAGGTTAGGCAAATGAAGAAAAATCTCCTATTGCCCTAATCCCAGTTTTCTCAACCCTAGCAACTTCCAAGATGTGTCCTCTATAACTTGACTGCCCTCTTGACTAGTGGGCAGTCCACTAAGGCAGGGCTCTCCAACCTTGCAACTTTAAGACTTGTGGACTTCAACTCCCAGGATTCTCCAGCCAGCTTCTGAGAGTTGTAGTCCGCACATCTTCCAAGGTGCTAAGGTTGAAAGTCACTGCTCTAAACATTTGATAATTTTCTAAATCCCCCAGGCATAAGTGCCATCTCAGAAAGTCTAGCAACGGTATTTTCGAAGACCAGATAGAAATTGCAGGGGGGGGGGGGAAGAAAAACTGTTCAGGGAAAGGGGGGGGAGGAGGAGGAACATCTCTCTGGAAACTCCCAGTAGTGATTGGCAGGGAGTGAGACTTCCTAGTGCAGGGGTCCTCAACCTTGGCAACTTTTAAGACTTGTGGACTTCAACTCCCAGAATTCCTCAGCCAGCTTTGCTGGCTGAGGAATTCTGGGAGTTGAAGTCCACAAGTCTTAAAGTTGCAAGGTTGGAGAGCCCTTTTCTCAGTGGACCGCCCACTAGGGAAGAGGGCAGTCAAGTTATAGAGGACAAAGCTTGCACAACCCACTGAAAGCACAAAGGATTTAGTCTTCGTTTATAACAGGGGTCTTCAAACTTGGCCCTTTTATGACTTGTGGACTTCAACTCCCAGAATTCCTCAGCCAGCCACGCTGGCTGAGGAATTCTGGGAGTTGAAGTCCACAAGTCATAAAAGGGCCAAGTTTGAAGACCCCTGGTTTATAACTCAAGGACCACCGGGGTGGTCTCCTCTATCTTTCCTACCCAGGCAGAGGGGAACCGGAGAGATCCATTTCGGATCTGCTGAAGCTGTCACCAAGTCCTGAAAGATCCCGCCTTAGCCTAGCAAAGAGGGACGGTTGGAGGATCTCTTCCTTCCAAACTCGCTTTCGCTTCCCTGCCCCGCCCCCCGCAAAGGTGGCCCTGGATTCCACGCCAGATGGGCCCGCTTTCCTATCCCCGGATTTTCTGCTAGCCGGCTTGCTCAGCCCTCGGCCTCCCTTCCAAGTCGGGGAAGCTCCGGGTTGGACCCCCACCCCAAGCGCTGCCAACCCAGCGGTGATCCCCTCTTGTCCAGGGACGGGAGGCGCAGCCAGGGATCCCCAAGCCAGCCAGCCAGCCAGGCAGGCTGGAAACCGCGCCCGATCTCCTGCGATCGTCCTCCCAAGGTCGGACCCCTGGACGAAAAGCTCCGGCCAAGCGCGCAGGCAGCGCGACCTTGCAGCCGATCGCCGCGGTCCAAGGCTACTACCCGGAGCCCGCCGCCGCCGCCGGCCCTCCGAGCCCAGAGCCAGCGCAAGTCGTCCCCCGCGGGCTGGGAACGTGGGAATGAAAACACGCAGGTTAAGGCAGGGAGGGGAGGGGGGCTTCCGACGGCCGGGACTGGCCTCCCCTCGCCGCCCTCCGTCTCACCTCCTCCTCCTCCTCCTCCTCCTCCTCCTCGTCCAGCAGGGCAGCCGCCGAGCCAGGCCCAGCCCCTCCAGCGGGCTCCGCGTGCGCCCTAGCTCCGCTTCCGGCCGCCGCTTCATTGGCCGCCGCGGCTCTCCGCCCAGGGCTGCCCATTGGCGGCTGGGGCGAGGAGGGACCGAGCGGGAGGCGGTCCGGCCGCTTCCTCTCTCCGGGGCTGCGCCTCTCTTGGCCGGCCACGTCCCCTCCGAGCGCGCCTCGCCTCCGCGATCTGGTCCTCGCGGATCGGTCGCTTCGCTTTAGCCTGTTATAAACAGAGGCGTCGGATCAAAATCCTATTAGTCCCGCTTTATAAAGTATGTGTAGTTTAACGAAGAGAAGGACGAGGGGTGACCTGATAGCAGTGTTCCAATATCTCAGGGGCTGCCCCAAAGAAGAAGGAGTCAAGCTATTCTCCAAAGCGCTCGAAGGCAGGACAAGAAGCAACAGATGGAAACTAGTCAAGGAGAGAAGCAACCTAGAACTAAGGAGAAACTTCCTGACAGTGAGAACAATTAACCAGTGGAACCACCTGCCTCCAGAAGTGGTGAATGCTCCAACAATGGAGGTGTTTAAGAAGAGATTGGACAGCCATTTGTCTGAAATGATATAGGGTTTCCTGCCTGAGCAGGGGGTTGGACTAGAAGACCTCCAAGGTCCCTTCCAACTTTATTATTATTATTATTAAGTATAGTAAGGGACGCTGAGCTTGTCAATCAGAAGGTCGACAGTTTGGCGAGTCGAATCCCGAGTGCCGCGTAACAGAGTGAGCGCCTGTTACGCGTCCCAGCTTCTGCCGACCTAGCAGTTCGAAAGCACATAAAAATGCAAGTAGAAAAATAGGGACCACTACGGTGGGAAGGTAACAGCGTTCCGTGCGCCTTTGGCGTCTAGTCATGCTGGCCACATGACCACGGAGACGTCCTCGGACAAGCACTGGCTCTTCGGCTTTGAAACAGAGATGAGCACCGGCCCCTAGAGTCGGAAACGACTAGCATGCATGTGCGGGGGAACCTTTACCTTTAAGGCCACACCTGGAACGCTGGATCCAGTTTTGGTCGCCGCGTTGCAAAAGCGACATCGAGACTTCAGGAAAGTGTTGGCCTCCTGAAGTGATTTGTTGGGTTTTGATGGTTCTAGCTGGCTTTGCGTTGGGAAAAAAGGCAGGAACTCCAGACAGAGTTGGTCATGCTTGGTCTTAGAGCAGGGGTCCCCAACCCTTTGTCCGTGGACCAGTACTGGGCTGAGGCCTGCCAGTAACCAGTCTGCACAAACAAGTGTGGGAACAATCCAGACAAAGCAATATTTTGGGGAATATTAAAAAGGCAGAACATATTTCCCCAAAAGATTTTAAAGGCAGAAACCAAACACAAACCAAAGTCTCTCTGACCCAAACAGAAACCAGGTTGCAGAAATGCAGATGTGATAATCTTGTCAGAAAGATTGGAGTCAAGAAACTGGGATTAGGAAGAAAGATCCCTAGAATCAACCATCCCTCACAGCAAAAAATAAATAAAAAATCCAACAGTCATCAGCCAAAGGAAAGCAGGATATGACCTTTGGGACATAATAGGATTAACCCACCACCATCAGAATACCAGAAAGGCAAGCTCAGACTCAGGTCAAAGTTCATGCCACAGGAACAACTCCAAACAAAAGCCCAAGAAGGTATAAAAACACGCTTCTTACATGTGCTCTCTCTTTTTTTCCAGAGCCATCTTTCTGTCTGGGTTCTCAATAAACTACAACCTTTCTAAAGCAGCTGCCATGTTGTTTATTCCCAGCTTGGACTGGACCCTGATGAAGGCTTTTCCTTCAACACAAGCAAAGCCCCATCTGTGGGATGCAGGCAGCACACAAAACCACACCCCCTCCGGTCCATGGAGAAACCTATCTCCATGCAACCGGTCTCGTGCCCAAAAGGTTGGGGACCTCTGGCTTAGAGGATTTCTCAGCACGAACACAGTCCTTTCTTATAAATCAATGAGGATTACAGGTAATCCTCGAGTTACGACAGTTAGCCACCATTTGAAGTTATGACATAAACTCCCCCACACACACAAGTCCTTGAGCACAATCCCAAAGTTCGCCCTGCCTATTCCTCCCACTGGGTCTCCACAGGCACTGGGCCTGTGGAGACTCGCCTTGTGAAGATCTAGCAAGCCTTTGGTTTCTTGCCTGCTTCGTTGCTTCAGGCCTTGGGGGCATTTGCAGAGAATGGAGGCCTAAAGTATGGCAAGATCATGGGAGATTAGTCCTTGCACTATTGATCTAGCATGATCTTGCACTACTTTAGGCCTCTGCATCTCTGCGAGTTGAGGCCTGGACGAGATCTGTGGCAAAAAGTTTTGCAAATGGAGGGAAGGCTTTGGGTTCTTCAGGCCTTCTCTCAGTGGTGGGATTCAGCAGGTTTGCACCACTTCGGCAGAACCGGTAGCTAGTGTTTTGTTGCCCAGGCCCAGAATGGACTTCCGGAAGCGGCATCCACACAGAGAACCGGTTGTTCACATATTTGAATCCCACCACTGCCTTCCCTCCATTTGCCGTTTCCTTGCTGAAGCCGGCAGGGCCTAGAGATTGTGTCCCTTTTGTTCCATCCAGTGTTAACCTTGTGAATTCTAAAGCTTCCTCCTTCCGTTACGTATTCAAGATGGACAGTGATTAATATTTATATGTTACTTATATCTAAAGGTGTATACATACGTTGTATGTAGTATGTTGAAATGTGTCTTATGTATATATGCACTTTGAGAGTAAGCGACTAAATTTCATTTTTAATGCGTGCCATTGTGCCCACCGTAAAAAAAAAATGACAATAAAGGTTATCTATCTATCTAGGCTCCGCTCGTTTTTTTCAAAAAGCCTTTGCTGCCGAAAATGGAGCCACGCCGAAAACAGAGCTGCTGTTTTCAGCAAGCCGTTGCTCAAGGCAAAACTGCGGCAGAGAGGCTGGAGAAGAGAGAGCGCATAGAGATCTTCGAAAGGTAAGTGGACCCAGTCAGACAGAATGGGGAGGTGGGGGGAGAAGCATGAGATATCCCAGTGGGTTGGGGGAGGCCTTGGTGGGTTGGAAGCACTAGCCTCCCCCCCCCCATGCTCTTCCCCACCTTGAGATACCTGGTGCGCTTAACGACCCGCGCATTCGATTAGCGAATGCCTGGGCAAAGGCAGGGAGTTTTCACGTTCATTTAACATGATTCACTCCAACGAATCCTCGGGTTACGAATGTAATTGGCAGGCTCCATTAGATTCATAACTCGAGGATTCCCTTTAGTAATTTGGTTTTTAAAATCCAACAAGCCCAGCATGGAGTCTATTGCGATGGTAAGACTTTGGAAAAAGTGCAGAGAAAAGCAACTAAGATGATTAAGAGACTGGAGACTAAAACTTATGAAGAATGGTTGCAGGATTCAAGTTTGGCCACTCTAGGGAAAAGAAGGACCAGGAGTGACATGATAGTAAAATTTTCCAGTATTTGAGGGGCTGCCACAAAGAAGAAGGGGGTCAACTTATATTCCAAAGCCCCAGAGGGCAGGACAAGAAACAATGGATGGAAGGAGAGAAGCAACCTGGAATTAAGGAGAAACTTCCTAACAGTGAGGACAATCAACCAGCGGAATTGACTTGCTTTCAGAAGTTGTGAAGGCTTTTAAGAAGAGACTGGACCGCCATTTGTCTGAAATGGAACAGGGTCTCCTGCTTGAGAAGGGGGTTGGACTAGAAGACCTCCAACTCTATTCTGAATTCAAAGATCCCCACTTCCGGCAACCCAGCCTTCCCCCCTCCCGCTGGGTTCGCTCCAGTTAGGCTTTGCTGGCGAGCCGGCAAGCGACGGCGTGAAACCTGTAACTTGGCACAGTCTCCACAAGCAGGCACACGGGAATGTGAATGTGTCTCCGACTCTGCTTTTCCTCTTCCTGGCTGGTTGGTTCAATTAAGCTCTTGTGCAAGCCTACGTTGCCTAGAGATTAAGCCAAAGGTCGGCTGTTGCAGCACGCCATAATTAGGCTTGTAGTTGCAGCCCACCCAGAAATGCTATTCATGTTTGAAATGTATTCATAAATGCTGGAGCCCCCTTGTTGGTGACATGAACCCACTGAAAGGGTCGAGGGGGTTTCCTGGGAGTGGCCCAAAAAGACAAGGCACAGCCGCCACAATGCCATCAAAGTGCCACCTGATTTCTTTTTTAAAATCCATGTGAAAATCACGTGTTGCTTTGATGGCACGGTTGCGCCTCCATCTTGACTTTTTTGACCACCCCCTGCAGATCAGGTTGCTACACCGCAGCTGCAGGTCCCAGGACCAGTTGCTGTTTAGCTTCCAAGGGCATTTTAAAAGGGAAACTTCTGGTTTTGAAAGCTCTCTGGGGCTTGAGAGCATCATGAATTTGATTTGACTTAATCAGATTTTCCCATCAGAACTACCCATGCCAGTTTCTTCAGAAAGGAATGAAGATGGAGTGATTTGAAGAGAAGCAACATCCTCCATGTAACTCAGATTGCCAGCGCCGCTGTGTAATTTTACCGTGGGACAGTCTCCCGCTAATGATTATTTATTAATCTAATTTATGGTATTAGAGTGTTATTGGGGATGCTCTGTCATTTTGATTATTGTCATTTGTATTGTTTGCCATGGTCGTTTTATTGTTTACGATTGTGCTGCGGATGTTTTATTACTTTGTACTGTTGGGTGCACCCTGGCTGCATTAATTGGAGCTGGTGTCAGCTGCTGTGAGGCTGAATAAATTTCAGGCACACGGAATTCATAAATAAAATTAAGGCTCCCGAAATACAGGGACTGGGTTTTTCACAGCACACATGACATTACAGCAAACCCCAGTGATTGACTTTAGTTCTGGGTTCATAGTGCAAGCTAAATATGTTTCTGTTTTTTTGTTTTTGAAAAGTGCAGTTACTGTGTTTTATCTGTGCCACAGGTTATCAGAAGAACCATATTGTGGCTTACAGAACTGGTTAGCGTGGAAAGATAAGAGGATAATGGCAGTGGGATTCAGCCGGTTCGCACCACTTTGGCAGAACCGGTAGTTAATTTTTTTGTTGCCCAGGCCCAGAATGGACTTCCGGAAGTGGCATCTACAGAGAGAACCGGTTGTTCACATATTTGAATCCCACCACTGGATAATGGCCTGTTTTGAGTATAATGCACTATACTCCAACAATGGAAGTTTTTAAGAAGAGACTGGACAGCCATTTGTCTGAAATGGTATAGGGTTTCCTGCCTGAGCAGGGGGTTGGACTAGATGACCTCCAAGGTCCCTTCCAACTTTATTATTACTATTACTACTACTACTAGTACTACTGCTGCTGCTGCTTAAAACCAGCCAGTTCTACTTTGGGGGTTTTCTCTTTCTGTAACAGCAGATACTTGATTTTGTTCAAACCAATCATGTCCCCAGGCTCTGACTGAATTCTAGAATCATTTCACAGGATGGTTCCTACATGTCTGAGGATGAGGTTTCAAGAACAGTGTGATTGTGCCTTATTCTAACACCCTTGACCTTTAAACAGGGAGTTTTATCTTGTCCTTCAGCATGGGGTTTTCTTTTCTTGAAAACGTGGTTGTGTGAAGGCAACCGTCAAAGATTGCAAGTGTTAAAGTTAGTCCAGGTAGTCCTTGACTTACAATTTACAAATGGGGGCCAGCATTTCAGTTGCTAAGCAAGGCAGTTGTTAAGTCAGTTGTGCCTGATTTTATGACCTTTTGACCATGGTTGTTAAGCGAGTCACTGCAGTTGTTAAGTGAATCTGACTTCCCCCATTGTCTTTGCTTGCTGGGAGCCTCATTGGAAGGCCTAAAGTGGCAATCACATGACCCCAGAACACCGCAACTGTGAAGCAGCTTTCACAAGAGATCGATGGGACGTTAAGGTGATTCCAAGTGAAAGAGGCAGAATGCAGAAATGCAGTCATTATGAAGCTTTATTCATCGATAGGTTATATAAAAAGAGCTATATGGCATGGAAGCATCCATGCTTGTATGATAGAGAATGCATGCAAGAGAGAAGAAAGAATAGAGAAGCAGAAGAAAGAAGCAGCCCCTGGGCAGAGGTATTTATGGGGGGTCTCGGCCCCTCCCTAGCCATAAAACTCTCTCGCCAATGGGGCTGCTGCAGGGGAGCAAAGAAGCCTCTTTGCTCCATCTGATGACTTGTTTAGGGAACTGCCATGGGCTGGCACAAAACATGTAACAGCAACTGTCGCAAATACAAGTAGTCCTTGACTTACAACAGTCAAGGGACTTATGACCATTTTTTCAGAATTAGGACCATGGTCACGTGATCAAAATTCAGACAGTTGGCAACTGACTCATATTTATGACAGCGGTAGCGTCCTGGGCTCACGTGACCCTTCTGACAAGCAAAATCCACGGGGATGCCAGATTCACTTAACGACCGGGTCACTAAATTAAAAACTGAAGTGATTCACTTAACAGCTGTGGTAAGAAAGGCCATAAAATACAGCAAACTTCACTTAACAACTGCCTCGCTTAGCGACAGAAATTTTGGACTCAGTTGTGGCCGTGAATCGAGGACTAGCTGTATATGCCAGTTACCCAGTGCCCAAATTTAGGTCATGGGGCTGTGGGGCTGCTGCAACAGTCCTGAGTGTGAGGAGCAACTTAAGTCACTTTTTTTAGGGCCATCGTAACTTTGAATGGTCGTTAAATGAACCGTTGTAATTCGAGGACTACCTGTCGAATCAAAGGCTATAAATTAGCCTCGTGTATTGTAAGATTTGTCTTCAGGGAATTCTTAAATCCTTAAATTCTGTCAGGTTACAGAAAACCAAACGTTGATTTATTTAGATCAGACAATTCTCCACAGTGCTTTTCCTTTAGACACTCAAAATCGCTTACAATGAATAAATAATGCATATAAACTTTTTTTTTTTTTGCTGCAGATGAAAGCTACGAAGTGCTGCTTGCATTCGGGGAAAGCTGTGTACATTTCCCCCCCCCCAACATTTTTTCCAAGGGAGATGCTGCTGTTACTGGCTCTACTCCTGTGGATTGCTTCTGGCTTGGTTCACACGTCACATTAAATCTTGCATTCTTTAACCATAGTATGTGGAATTATCTTTGACTGGATTCACACAACATGGCAAGCCAAAAATCAATATACTGCATTAAGGTTTGGTGTGATGCTTGAGCCCTCTGATTCTAGGTGCACACAATGCACTTTATTTGTAGCAAACCTAGCAGTTGCATTCACACAATATTCTAGATTTGATTGCTGTTGGGTTTTGATTTCTTTATAGTTCAGTGTGTTATGTGAACTCAGGCTAATTTACTAGTGTATTTGGTTTAATGCAGGTATATGGCAATTTAAGGACTCGTGGACTTTAAGACATGTTGGCTGGAAAATTCTGGGAATTGCAGTCTACAAGACTTAAAGTTGCCAAGGTTGGATACCCCTGGTTTAATGGATTGTACATACCTAGAAAATACGTTGATGTGCTAATCAAGTTAAGTCTTTTTCTTTAGCGATAGTTCAGAAAATATATGAAAATAAGTTAGAAAGTGACCAAAAGATCATAATATGGGACTACAGGAATAGTTAAATTTATTAAAAGATCTAATATCAGTAAGAAAAAATGTTGTGATCCAAAGTTTCTCTTCTATTTTATTTTACTTATTTTTAAACAATCAGAAATGTTGTATTTATTTAATTCTCCCATTTACTAATCCATGAAGGCTTTGTATATATCTTCCACCATTCTTTATTCCTTTTAAAATGCAAATCGCCGCCGCCTTCTTTTTTTCTCATGTAAATATTCTTGTTCAAAGATTTAAATGCAAATGCTTCCAAATGTAAGCATTTTTTTAAGGTGACTGCTGCTATTTGCTCACATATTTTATTACTATCTGTGTTTCATTTTTTAACAATGCATTTCTGGACTCAATTCAAAGTTGACTTTAAACTTGAAATTCTTTTATCTGCGAAGTTCTTGGAGCTTGATTGTTTGCCTTGCAAGCATTTCATTACCCAACTAGGTAACTTTATCAGTGTGAGTGAGTGTGGGGTTACTCTCTGTTTATATACAGTAACTTGCCCTGCCAGTTTGGGTGGAAGTCTAGTTTCCTTCTTGGAAGTTGCTTGATTAGAATATTGTTTTCTGCTTGTTCGTTTGTCTGGTATGTTATCTCACAAAATATAGACAGACCCATCCACAGTCTCAACTGAGAGAATGTTAGCATCTTAGACCAAACCAAATCGAAAAATGCTAGGGAATTCCAAATTCAAAAGAAGCAATAAAAATAAACTAGGAAAGAAATAAGAAGACTAGAAGCATCCTGTCCTTCAACCAGCACCCAGATTAGCAGGGATTAACACCAGACAAACAATCAGGCAGAAAACCTGTACCTACTTGGGTAATGAAGCTCTGCAAGGAAACAACAAAGGTTAATGATCACCAAGAACACCAGAATTCAGACCTGAGTTACCTGAAATATTCTCTTCTATTAGAGTCCTTTGTCTTTTAGAATGAAACTAGCCTGAGGAGCTTCCAATTAAGAACAAGCTTAAGGAATCTCAGGGTTATTTATAGCTAGATTTAGGTAAAGGTAAAGGTTCCCCCGCACATGTGTGCTAGTCGTTTCTGACTCTAGGGGCCGGTGCTCATCTCCATTTCAAAGCCAAAGAGCCAAGCGCTTGTCCGAGGACGTCTCCGTGGTCATGTGGCCGGCATGACTAGACGCCAAAGGCGCACGGAACGCTGTTACCTTCCCACCGTAGTAATCCCTATTTTTCTACTTGCATTTTGACGTGCTTTCGAACTGCTAGGTTGGCAGAAGCTGGGACGATTAACAGGCGCTCACTCTGTTACGCGGCACTCGGGATTCGACCCGCCAAACTGCCGACCTTCTGATCGACAAGCTCTGCGTCCTAACCCACTGAGCCACTGCAACCCTATAGCTAGATTAGATAACGGGGGAAAATCTGTATTTCCAAGAAAAACTCGTGTCACTAGGAGTTGAACTCAGCTTTATCTTTTCTCATGGGTTGTAGATGATGCACCCTCACAATGCAATTAAAGTACCTTGTTTGTTGTTTTTTTTAAAAAAACACAACAGTCTTCCAGCAGAACTTTTGGGGATATTGGGATACTGTACAACTACTCTGCCTTTATAGAAGTAAGGAGAAAATTCCAGACAGAACAATTAATTATTGGAACAACTTGCCTCCCAAGGTTGTGGGTGCTCCCACCCTGGAGGTTTTTAAGAAGAGATTGGACAACCATATATCTGAAATGGTATAGGTTTCCTGATTAAACAGGGGGGTGGACTAGAAGACCTCCAAGGTCCCTTCCAACTCTATTCTATTATCCTGTTATTCATGATCCTAAAATCATGATAGTTGTTGGTAAATTTGCGAGGGCTTTCTGTATCTGTCAGCATGGGGAAAGGGGGAAAAAAACTGGAATTCTGGAATTTGAACGTAGTTCAAGGATCTGTCACTTTTTGTTCCAGCTATACTATCGGTGTCCCTGAGTTTTGTAACAATGGAAGAAGCAATGATCTTTAGCGAAAGCTTTAATAGCAGGATACATGAGTTTCAGCTAAGGCAGATTAATGAATTATCCCTACAAAGGAACAGTTCCAGCTTTATCTGCTAGAAAATTGCTGACTGTTCCACACACCTGCTTCCCTATTTCGGAATTGGTGAGGAAATTATACATATAAATATACATAAATGTTCATTCTTTTTTTACCCCAGAAATGTTCCTTCTATTCAGAGCATAAAGAATAGAAAAATAAGTACAGCTAAGCTATGCAGCTAGTCTCCAAATGGGTCATACTGCAGCATTTTGAAATGCATTTCAAATGATTTCCATACCCTCCTTCAAGGGGGGGGGTGTCTTTTGATGTCCAGTCTAATCTGAAGCCCCTGGGAAGGGGCACTTATCCAAATACTAACAAGGCCTTACCTAATAAACAGGTTCTATCCCTTAGCTGGCTCAAGCTTAGCTGATATTTACAAGACCCTTAATACTGCACAACTTATAAGAAATCTTCACTGCACATGAACGTAAGCACAAATACTTGATGGTCCATTGACAGAGGTTAATTGTCTCTTCCTATAAACTCAAAGATTAAACTAAGCCCTTCCTTCAGTAAAACCCTACTTGAGTTTCTCCAGATGGGTGCTGGATGGCAGTTACGTTTGGTCAGAGAATTTAAACAGAATTATTGATATGTAACAATGAAATAGCAATGGGAGAGAAAAGTAAAATTTACAGTGAATTAAGGAGGAAAAAAAAAGCTTTTTCCCACATGTTTTTTCGCTGATACATGCTGATTACCTAAATAGATAATTCGTAGTCCAAAATGTGATGGAAATACATTAATTTAAACTGGATCATTTTTTAAAAAAAATCAAGTTTGGGGCAATGTCTCAACAATTCTGGAAGATAATTTACTGCAGAATGTATGTACTGATTTTTCTCTCCTGCCATCTGTTTTTCTGCTAACTGTTATAAAATTTTACTTTATAAAAATATACAGATTTGACTTTGTGTATGGAAACACTTACTCGAATACTTTATGGTTTTTTTGTAGATAATATATATACTTCCATTTTTTAAAAATGTCAGTGTTATGGCAGACTAAGAATGCATCAGTATCAAAAATATTTTCATATTACAGAATTTAACTTAACCTGGGAATTATTTATGGATTAGAATTCTGATTATTATTATTATTTAGACATGCCATATATGACATTTGAATTATTCTTAATGCAGTGCTTTAAAACATTAGATGTTGCCTGTTTTATTATAACAAAGGTGGGCCTTTTTAGAGTTAACCAGCATTTCTATTAACTGTCTTATCTGACTAATTATGCTTATCATATTCTTATCTTTTGCTCATTTGTGTTCTTTGAATTGATTTTAATGACAGTTGAAATAATCACTTACGTATCATTACTCCAATGTTATTTTAAAATCCTTGTTCAATTTTATATATCTGAATACTTCCACAATTCTTAAAAATCTTTTTGGTTTTTTCCCCTTGACATTGTTTTAAAATAATTGTGTTAAAATAATTGAAACCAGCCAACAAATCACCTACTTCGTTTTAAAAAAAGGCGGAGATTGGCGTTGCACCCTTAGATATTCATTGAATGCTGAGAGGTAATCTTCCAGATGTGATCCTTTTGTAAAAATGATTAAAGCATTGTTCACTGTTGCAAGACAGCAACTGCTCCTTTCACACATCAACATGACATCACAACAAGTACAAAAGAAACAGGGGTGGCATTATGCGGGTGCAATGCTGCCTCGTTGATTGTTGCATATATACAGTACATACTATACAGCAGACATGTCAAACACAAGGCCCGGGGCCCAGATCCAGCCCGCGAAGTGGTTTCATGTGGCCCGCAAAGCCATCCTGGAAACAGTGAGGGAACGGCCCCCACTGCCTTGGCCCTGGCCCAGAGACCCTCCTTCTGCCAGAGACCCTCAGATCTGTCCCACTCCTGCCCAGGCCCCCATAGGCACCCTCGATGCGAACGATGTAGAGCTGGCCACGCCCACCCAGTAGGCCATACGCACTCTAGCCACGCCCACCCAGTAGGCCACGCCCACCCTGGCCATACCCACCCAGCCCCCTGAGGGCAACCGCAATGCTGATGCGGCCCTCAATGAAATTGAGTTTGACACCCCTGCTTTACAGTATATGCAACTTGGCAATGGCAAGTGGCAGCAACATCAGGAAGCAGTATCAGAAACCGGAGAAGGATCAGAGCTGAAGGAGAAACTTAGAAAGGACATGGAAAGTAAATGCCAAAGTGGTCCCAATAGTGGTAGGAACATTCAAGGCTATGACTCCTAAGCTGGGATCCAACAAATCCCAGGAACAACATCAGTGCTCTTTTTTCAGAAGACTCCGAGCTAAGTACAGCTAAGATCCTACACAGAACCCTCAAATTCCCAGTTCTCTGGTAGAGGAACTGAGATTGAGGAAGACACAGACCATGCATTAGGGTGAAAAGGGAATTTTATAGAGAGAGAATATATGTATATATATTCTTGCATATACCTCTGGAATCACCTGAAGCTCTGGAAGACCTGTCTCTTTGATAATAGGTACACAGGCTACTGAGAGGGCTTCTTTTCAGATATTAATAGCTGGAGAAGTTCCTAAAAGGTCTTAGGTTCCTACTCTAGTTCCTCAGAGTAAGGTCTTAAGATAAAAGTAAAGGTTTTTCCTGTCTAGTCATGTCCAACTCATCTCCATTTCTTAGCCGAGGGAGCCAGCATTGTCTGAAGATGCTTCCATGGTCATGTGGCTGGCATGACTATATGCTGAGGTGCACGAGACACTGTTGCCTTCCCACTGAAGTGGTACCTATTTATCTAGTAGCATTTGCATGCTTTCAAACAGCTCAGTGGGCAGGAGCTGAGGTCAGTAACAGGAGCTCACTCCATCTCACGTCACTGGAGTTTTGAACCTGGGCTATCGACTCTCTAGCCAACAAGCCCGCCATTCTAACCACTGAGCCATTGCACCCCTCTGGCCCTAGATGCTTAGGGCTTTAAAATTCAACATCAGCACCTTAAGTTATACCTGGTAAGCGAGAGGATCCTAAATGGGTCTTTTAATGGGGAGTCAAGCACTTCCTCTAGCTTCTACTAATTAGTAGCTTTGCTGCCATGTTTTGTACAAGTTGCTGCTCCTGAACACTTTTTAAGGATAATCGTAATAATGGAAAATTAATATAAGATGCATAATACAATGCCACCTTCCCCAACCTGGCAACCTCTTATTTGTCTGAAATGGTATATGGTTTCCTGTCTGAGCAGGGGGTTAGACTGAAGACCTCCAAGGCCCCTTCAAACTCTGTTATTCTACTCTACTCTACTCTATTCTGTTTTCCAAAATTGGCACCTATAAGATTTGTAGATTTCAACTCTCAGAATTCCTTAGCCAGCATGGCATCAGACACCTAAGGCTAGGGCCACAATTCATGGCAAGTATGGTTTTTAAGTCACTATAGTTGGATCGGTCCAACGTGCTAAACCAAAAGCAACAACCCACATTTGTGGTTTTGTGTGGTACTTTTAACAGTTTGCATTAAAATGCAAGGATAGTTCTGCTAGATTAAAGCAGTTGGAAGAAATCAATATTATTGGCAGTATCTTTCTGAGGACAATTAAAATGCCACAGGGATGCCTAAGTTTCTGAGATCTCCCAACTCTATTTATCAGGAAAGGGTTTTTTTTGTTTTTTTTTGTTTTTTTGTTTTTTGCTGTTGTTAAAAAGAAAGAGAGAGAAAGAAAGAAATTCTGCAGAGGAGTAAAAACATGGCAAAGCACTGCAGACAGATCTATCTCTACCCAAACAGCATTGAACGGAGATCCGCAAGTGGTTAGCAGATGGTCAGCATATCAAACATGAAATCCAGGGGCTTTGGCATCCCTTGGAATGCTGCAAAATTGGCCACATCCCATATAACTGAACAAGGTTTAGATATGGATCCCTCCAGAGACATCAAGACTGACATGTTTGTGGGTGCCAACTAAACAGCACTGGAAAATACAGACTACTTCCACAAAAGATTGGATCCCATCAGCAAGAATCTTCATTAGATTCTTAACAATAAACTCTTTAACATTTGCACTGTTAAGAATGGTTTAAAAATAATAAATTTGACATTAATAGCATGGAATCTGAACCAAATATAGCCTTGTTAGCTGTTTGATCTTTTCTGCCCATTAGCAACTGACTAGTGGATGGAAGGAAGGAAGGAAGGAAGGAAGGAAGGAAGGAAGGAAGGAAGGAAGGAAGGAAGGAAGGAAGGAAGGAAGGAAGGAAATTACAGAAGAACAAATACATTTATATTATATATTTCAAAGTTGCATTTAAAACTGCCCAAGTGAGAATATGTGTGTGTGCAGGGTTGGGGACAGACATCAAATATTTTGTCCTCAGGATGCAAGTGATACATTTTGTACAATATGCATCCTTTGCCAATAAAGTTGTGGCATGTGTGATACGGTTGGGGTTTTTTGTCAGATGCCAATGGATGCCAAAACAATGGTTTTTTGGTCTCTTCTCATTCATCCTGAGTCTGCTATCTCTGAACGCTGATTCTGGGTGGGGGGTTTTTTTTACAGGCCTAGTAGGATTTTGTTTTTCTTTAACATGCTGATATATGAATGAAAGTTCTGATATCCCATTTTAATCACTTGCTCAGAATCAAAAGCGAGCGGAGGAGAATTACAGGAATAACTCAATCAATCACTTTGATCTATGCAAGAAAATGAAAGCATTGGAAATTGAATTATACCCATGCAGATGGGGAGGCAGAAAAGGAAGAAATTCTGGGAAATAGCCACTTTCCAATAATAATAATAATAATAATAATAATAATAATAATAATAATAATAATAATAATAATAATAATAATAATAATAATAATAGTAATAATAATAATAATAATAATAATAATAATAATAATAATAATAATAATACCTTCAAATCATAATAATAAAATATAAGGAAGAACTCCAAAGGAATGAGAGCATATCTGCTCCCAGAAGTGGTACAGTCCATTCCACACGGCTGCAGGAATGTACCACCTGCATAGGGCTGCATGGCAGACAAGGCAGCCTCTCCCCATAATTTGGACTCTTGCATTTGAAGAGAGCAGCGCTCTTCTCCACACAGCAGGCAAGAGCCAATGGGTGGGCATGACGGTCTGTTTTTGGAGACTCCCAAAGCTTATGGTCTAAAAGCCTAGGTTGGAAACAAAGCAAATGCTAATTAGCCAGTGAGGGCTTCCCCCCTCCCACACCCCACCCCACCAGAGAGGCCTCTGTGGAATTGGCAACTTGTCATCTCCTTCCCAAAAGCTTCTTAGATCAGGTGAACCTCCACAAATCCCAGCTCTCCAGGCCTAAGGAGAATTGTCCTCCCCAACACCCTTCCCACAAAAGCAGCAGGCTCTCTGCCTTCAGGGTGCCAATTAATCAAATCCCTGGAAATGAAGAAGGAGGGAGTAGCAACCAGCGAGAAAGGAGGAGGGTCTTTGAATGTCAATGCTCACAGCTTCCTTTTCATTGACTTTCAGGAGCCGCAGTTAAAACCACTTTGTCAGGAAAAGCCACTTGAGAATCCAAGCGCTCGTTCAAGGCTAAGCATTGGATAATGACAGCTTCCTTTCTGACAAGGAAGCTGCGGCTTTTTGCCTACCGGTGCAAAGTAGGCTTGGCTTTGCGTTGCCAACTTGTTTGCTTTTTACCAAACCTCAGCTCTTAGACATCCTCTGCCTTTGCCGACGTGCTCGTACCAGTATTTGCAAGAATGAGGCTAGCTAGATTTTCTTTCACTCTTGAACATCATCCAGTGTCATGTTTTTGTGACATGGGCTGGCGTATCAATGTGATACATATACGCATACATACATAAACCTAAGGTTTTGATGGCTCAGCAGTTAAAGATGTTGAGCTTGTCAGCTGTAAGTGGGGTGAGCACCTGTTCCTTGCCCCAGCTCCTGCCCCCTAGCAGTTCGAAAACATGCAAATGCAAGTAGATAAATAGGTACTACCTCAGTGGGAAGGGAGCAGCATTTCGTACGTCTTTGGCATACAGTATGTGGCTCAGTGGGTTAGGACGCTGAGCTTGTCGATCAGATGGTTGGCAGTTTGGTGGGTCGAATCCCGAGTGCCGCATAACAGAGTGAGCGCCTGTTATTCGTCCCAGCTTCTGCCAACCTAGCAGTTCGAAAGCACGTAAAAATGCAAGTAGAAAAATAGGGACCACTACGGCGGGAAGGTAGCAGCGTTCCGTGCGCCTTTGGCATCTAGTCATGCCGGCCACATGACCATGGAGACGTCCTCGGACAAGCGCTGGCTCTTCAGCTTTGAAACAGAGATGAGCACCGGCCCCTAGAGTTGGAAACGACCAGCACACATGTGTGGGGGAAACTTTACCTTTACCTTACCTAGATCTCAATATAAACAAAATGTTCCTAGGAACAGGATTTATACAACAGTGGAAGAATCTGTCTACTACAGAGTCTCCATCCCTAGAGGATTTTAAGAAAAAGCTGGGCAGCCACCGCTCATGGCTGCTTTCCCTGCAGATGTTGAACTAGATGTTTCTTGTGGCCCCCTCCAACCTTTACAGTTTGATCAACAAATTGCAACTCTCTGAGGATTGCTTCTTAGAAGGCTACTCTTCACCGGCTGTCTGTGTTCTCTGGGACAGCCAGTCCCAGAGAGAAGGGGGTCAATCTATTCTGCAAAGCATCTGAGGGCAGGACAACAAGGAACAGATGGAAATTTATTGAGCAGAGATCAAATGAAAACTAAGGAGAAATTAATCAGAACAATTAATCAGAGGAACAGCTTGCCTCCAGAGGTTATGGGTGCTCCATGAGGTCTTTAAGAAGAGATTGGGCAGCTGTTTGTCTGGAATGATATAGGGTCTCCTGCCTGAGCAGGGGATTGGATTAGAAGACTTCCAAGGTCCCATTCAACCTTATTATTCAGTATTCTGATATGTGGGTTTTCCAGTTACACAATCCTGCAGGGACCTTAGTGGCAAAGCTTGGTTCATGCCCATGTGTAAAGGAGGTTTAGATTGAAGGGGTTAATCTCAAGAGCTTCTGCTCAGGGACATCCTCCAGAGAATGCTCTATCCACACCTTCCTCAGAGGAAGCCTTTCAATCTGGAACAGGTCAGCCTCATTGCAGCCCATGCATTTTTCAAAGCCACAAATTAAATTTTCATTCTCATGTATGTAGCTCTGAGAACTGAAAGCTTCAGTTGGAAGTGAAAGTTGATTGAGTTAGCTTCTTGCATCTCTCCAGTGCTGGTCTCCCTCTTAGTAACAACCAGCTCCTCCATAGTTACAGGAGTAATGAATTTCAGCAGACGGGGAAGAAGTTCTAAAAGCAGGATGGAGTATCAGAAAGAGACAGGGCTTGTAAGCAAGGGGAGGGAGAGACCATTTGCACTCTGGAGATTCCCCTCCCTCCCCCAATCTTTTTGGGGCAAGAAACTCAACTTATCAAAAACAGTACAGTAGTTTTAAACCCTACATTAAGCTCAAAAAATATTTTATAAAAACATAAACATTCCAGAGACTTTCTCTTTGTCTCCCCCCCACCTGCCCCCCTGTACGTATTGCAACGGTCTACCCAACTTTCTTCATAACTGATTCTTGTGCTCCTCCATGGTTTGGCTGATGGCCACAAAGACGTTACATAAATATATCAACCGAGGCAATCCAGTTTGGACATGCTTGGAAGCAAAGAGGTCTAAGTCCAGTTGGCTCAGCCTGCTTGTTCTATCAGTACAGATAGTCCTTGCTATAGGACCACAACTGGGATCAGAATCCCCATTGCCAAGCAAGGCGGTTGTTAAGTGAGTTACACCCAATTTTATGATGATTATTATTATTATTTGCCACTTTTTTAAAGTGAATTACTGCACATGTTAAGAGAATCATGACTATTAAGTAAATCCAGCTTTCCTACTGACTTTGTTTTGAAGGAAGCCAAGTTGGGAAGGATGCAAATGGAGATAACGTGACCTCGGGATGCTGCAAGCATTATAAATACACACACCTGAATTTGATCAGATGGCTGTTGGCGATCAGAAGGGTGAAGATCCATGGTAAGTCCATTTTTTTCATTGCCGTTGTAACTTCGAGTGGTCCCTAAATGAACGGTTGTAAGCGGAGGCCAATCTGTGATAAGCCACCAACAGCCTCTACATTTTTATCTACATTTTTATCAGAGATTCAGGAAGTATGCACGCAGTTCTTCAACTGCCTGGGTGTTCATCATCACAGCAGCAGCACCCACCCCCCATAGCTGGCTGGGGAATTCTGGGGTTGAAATCCACCCATCTTAAAGTTGGCAAGTCTGGAAAACCCTGCTGTAGAGGGTGCCAGGTTGAGGCTTGGTGGCCTTACATTTTGCATCTCTTACGTTCAATTCCCATGTTCCCCCTTGAAGGAACCCTTTCCCCACCTAATTCGGGGGTCAGCCCAGCCAGACAAAGGATTTCCAGGCTGAACTCTGCAAAGTATAACTTCTCCTTCCCCCACTACCCACCCAGCCAGCCAAGAATGTGCCCTTAAATGCTCTCTCTCTCTCTCTCTCAAAAAAAAAAGACTATAGGGAGAACTTTTTTCCTGCCTGTGCAGTTTATGTTGACCAGACAAGGCCTGCTATGTAGTTTTCCTCTTTTTTTTTTCTTTTTCCCCTCCGTGGGCTTAACCCAGCCATCTTCTTCATCACTTTTTAATGCGGAGACCTTGTACAACTCTTAATAACCTCTCAAACAGGAAAGGGGAAAATGTTGCTTCTGCCTTTGAGATTTCTTTTTATTGCTCATGGTAATATAGAGTAATATCTTACTTTGCCTCACTTGTCAGCAGAAAGGAGTGGGAAGGTATGCCGGCTTGGAAAAATCTCTTTTTCCCAACATATAAACGGAATAGCATGTGTGCGTGGGGGGGGAGGGAGAGGGCAATATAAAGGGGTGGGGAGAATTTCTCCTGCTGCGACATTCAAGGGCCCCTGAAAATGCTATTATGATTTGTCCCGTATAGACAGCCAGATGTTTAGACTGGATCTGGCATTTTTATCTACCTATGTAATCCTGCCCAAGGATCTGGCATAGGCAGATGTTCTTGTTTGATGGGTTTAAAGGCAGTCTCGCAGGATGTAAGCTGTTCCAAGTAGATGCCTTTTGCAATTGACTAGTGACTTTGTCAATGCCAGTGGGGTTCAAGTGGTGCTCCGGATGTTTTGAGATTGCACCCAAGGCGCCTGTTATTCTATTATTATGATTCATTGCTTAGTCAGCCATAGCCAGTTGGGCATTTTTATCCACCTATCACATCCTTCCCAAGGACCTGGGTTAGACAGATATTGTTTAATGTTAAAGATATCATTGCACAATGTCAATTGTTCTATATAAAGCTGCCTTTTGCAATTGACTAATGGTGATTTTGCCAATCCTGATGGTATTCATGTGATGCTCCAGATGTTTTGGGATTGCACTTAAGGCACCTATTACCATTGGCACTACCATAGCAATAGCAATAGCACTTACATACTGCTCCACAATGCTTTACAGCAATCCCTGGGCAGTTTATAATGCAAGTATGTTGCCCCCAGCAATCTGGGTCCCCTAAAGGATGGAAGGCTGAGTCAACCTTGAATCCTGTCAAGATTGAACTCCAGGCTATGGCTAGAATTCGCCTGGAATGCTGCATTTCAACCACTGTGGCACCAGGGCCCCTTGGCTTTCATTTCCCACAGTTATTCTACTCCTAGTTGCAAGTCTTCAAATTTGTCATTTTCTTCAGTTCTTTTTTTTCCCTATTCTGTTGCCTCCAGATATTGCCACATACACTATCTAGACATTTTTTGTCTTTCTTATCAACAATTGTTAAGTCTGGGATGTCACGTGCAGGGGTTTGTCTGTTTGAATTCTGAAGTCCCACTGCACTTTAGGTTTTTTACTTTCTATTATTTTGTCTGTTTTGTGGTTCTATTATTATTATTATTTCTATTTCTGGCCTGCCCCTTTAAGCAAAATAAAATAACCCATTCTAGCCATGAAATGAAACTGGTTGGAGATTGCTTCAGGGCGTCATGACAGAAAATTAAATCAGATCTGCTGGCTAATCCTGATCTTGAAGAATCAGCAAAGTCTGGCTTGGCCAGCAAATAGACTACAGGAAATCCCAGGACCTTAGGTTGGGATGTTCAGCAATGGTAATAAATAAATAAATAAATAAATAAATAAATAAATAAATAAATAAATAAATAAATAAATAAATAAATAAATAAATAAATAAATAAATAAATCAAAATCAGCAGCCAGGACTGTGTGATCAAGATGCACATTAAAAAAAAAGCCCTATGGCCACCATCTTGATTTTTTTTTATCCCTTCCCCATGGATAACTCTGGAATCCAGAAAACATCCCTTAAGAAGACAATGGTAAATTATTTCCATGCTCTTGTCCCCTTATAGATCAAGATAGGTTTGAGGTCACTTTTACTATTATGTCCCACTGAATCAACCAAGGAGTGGAAGCCTGACCCCTGTCCAGTGGTGGGATTCAAATATGTGAACAACCGGTTCTCTGTGGTGGATGCCACTTCCGGAAGTCCATTCTGGGCCTGGGCAACAAAAAATTAGCTACCGGTTTTACCGAAATGGTGCAAATTGCCTGAATCCCATGGAAGGAAGGAAGGAAGGAAGGAAGGAAGGAAGGAAGGAAGGAAGGAAGGAAGGAAGGAAGGAAGGAAGGAAGGAAGGGAGTGGTGGGATTCAAATAGGTGAACAACTGATTCTCTGTGTGGATGCCTCTTCCAGAAGTCCATTCTGGGCCTGGGCAACAAAAAATTAACTACCGTATCTGCCAAAGTGGTGCGAAACGGCTGAATCACACCACTGCCCCTGTCGCTTTCTATTGGTAGTTGAACCCAGATTTATGATTACATATTTTTTTAGAAAGATAGGGAGCAGACAGAAGCGCTATATTTTGGGAATAATGAAGGAGAAGGGCATGTTTGTATTCCTTCCAAATGGGACTTACGTCAGTCTTCATTTGTTAATCTTAGGGTTGTTGTTTTTTGGGGTTTTTTTGCCAAATTGGTTTCAAGAGAGAAATTATAGGGGAATCCATGGGACTGAAAGTGACAAAGCTCACTCAAAACCGCCATTCTGACTATTTTTGAACCCCACACCTTATCTGTTCCTTCAGATAAGGAGAGTTAAGTCAGGCAGGTTGTTCCAAGCTGAAATTGGAACTAGGCTTGGAAGACAATTTGTACAACAGAAGAGAATATTCGTACATGCAGGTTGAACTGTTAGAGTCCCTGGTGCTCTGAGCTTGGTGGTTTTCTTGCAGACATTTCATTACCAAACTAGGTAACATTGTCAGTACTAGTAAGATTTGTTCTCATGTTATGCTCTCAGTTTGGCACAATTGCAGATGTGGGTTTCACACCCTGGTTGACCCCTGAGCAGCCCAAGAGTTGAATGCTAAACTCCACGGTTTCTACCACAGAGAAGGAAGGGTCTCTCTCCTTCAAGTAAAGGTAAAGTTTCCCCCGCACATGTGTGCTAGTCGTTTCCAACTCTAGGGGCTGGTGCTCATCTCCGTTTCAAAGCCAAAGAGCCAGCGCTTGTCCGAGGACGTCTCCGTGGTCATGTGGCCGGCATGACTAGATGCCAAAGGTGCACGGAACGCTGTTACCTTCCCACCATAGTGGTCCCTATTTCTCTATTTGCATTTTTTCGTGCTTTCGAACTCCTAGGTGGGCAGAAGCTGGGACGAGTAACAGGCACTCACTCTGTTACGTGGCACTCGGGATTCGACCTGCCAAACTGCCGACCTTCTGATCGACAAGCTCAGCGTCCTAACCCACTGAGCCACCGCGTCCCCTCTCTCTCCTTTACTTTCCCAGAAAAAAAAGGGGACCGTTGCTTCAAACTCACACAAACTCCTCTTGAAATATGAGGACCATTTTCTCGTCTAACACCAGTCTTTCACCTTCTCCTCTCCCAAAGCTAACCCTCTATCATTCGTCCCCTTCCCACCTCCCATCTGATCAGAGCAGGCCACAACAGCTATGAATATTCAGTTACGGGTGATGGAATTTCTCCATGAAATATGTATCAGCTTCTTAAATGGGACTAAGCAGCCATTTCACCGAGCTCACATTTTGCTTGCACTTATGTAACATTATAATTGCATGCAGCAAATATGTGCATTATTTCTGGATTCTAGGAAAAAATATCTGCCGTACCTGTGGTTGAAGTGTTCCTATGAAAGGGAGGGGAATCCAGGGACATCTGCAATGAGAGGTTAAAAAATTGTCAAGGTAGCAGAAGTGACTGTACTATTTTAGCTTTTCCCTTTTTAGCATTGTCCTTAAAAAAGAGGTGGGGCCTTATTCACATGGTTTGTCAGCTGTCATAGTTTATTATTTTTTTATTTTTTTTTATACCCTCCACCCCACTCCATGGATATTCCTGAAGGAATTTATTGGAAACCAGTTCAGGAGCAATTCTTTTGTGATCTACACGTGTATTTTCCGTGGTTTACAGGATTCAGAATATTGAAGATCCTTCCTCTGTTATAACCCAGGACGCTCAACTGCCTTCTCCTGTTTGGACCTAATGTGTAGTATGAAGTTATTCTGAATTTTAATAACCAATGAAGCTATTCTGGCCTCACACTGGGCAGAGCAAATGTTCCTTTTTTGTTTTGTTTTAAATGAAGAAAGCTTCTTTCATGTCAAAGGGACTGTGATTCATCTCTTCTTATTAATGGTGTATATTTCAGCTGAGATTCTTGCAGTTTCCTTTGCTCCAAAGCTTTTGAGGATTTTAAAACACCGAGGTGCCCCCTGGGCGCATAACAAAATTTGCCTTTGGATAATCTGATGTTAAATGACTGGTTGTCTTTTGAGAACTCTGTTAAATTTCACAGGGCCAAAAAAAAAAATTAGCATTAAACCTACCTGCAATTGCTAATGAAAGAGAGCTGCTGCTTTAGATGACCAATATTGCAAAGAGAGTCAGCAGACAGTCTTCTGTGATTTAGTTCATGTAATGAATTTTATCAATCCCAGCAGCGGCCTTTGCCCAGCATCCTAAGCTTGGTTAGTATCTAATCTAGGCTGGTAGCTGTTTTTGTAGTTAATGCATGAGCCCACTCCTTTATTTTTTATTTTTTTTAATTTTAATTCCATTTATATCCCGCCCTTCTCCGAAGACTCAGGGCGGCTTACAAGCTTAGCAGTTTATGTTTATGATTCAAAGGATCAGGCAGTCCCAGCAAAGGGTTTAATTCAATAAGCAACTTAAAGGAAACGTTTAAACGGAGAGTCCTAGAATATCAGTGCTCAAATTGATATGGATTTACTTGCAATGAATAGATTCTTAAGTTGCTTGGCTAAGAGCCACTGTTGTTCAACTTGAAAAGCACTTGTCAATGAGTTTGACACAATTCTCAAGAAGGGTCCATTTTTGAGCAATACCTATAAGGGTTCCGCCGGGACCTGAAGACCTGGCTCTTCGAGCTTTCTGGCCTGGACTGAGAGTATTAACTGGGGTTTTAATTGCATTTTAACTGTAATTGGGGGTTTTAGTTCAAGGTTAGTGTAATCATTTTAATTGTTTTTAATTTTTGTAATTTGTTGTATTGTTTTTAAAATACCTTGTGAACCGCCCTGAGTCCTACGGGAGAAGGGCAGTATATAAGTCGAAAGAAAGAAAGAAAGAAAGAAAGAAAGAAAGAAAGAAAGAAAGAAAGAAAGAAAGAAAGAAAGAAAGAAGGAAGGAAGGAAGGAAGGAAGGAAGGAAGGAAGGAAGGAAGGAAGGAAGAAGAAAGAAAGAAAGAAAGAAAGAAAGAAAGAAAGAAAGAAAGAAAGAAAGAAAGAAAGAAAGAAAGATTCCTTAGTGCTCTCTGAGCTTGGCTGTTTTCTTGCACATGTTTCATTACCCAAACTGCTGAGCATTGATGATGTTACCTAGTTTGAGTAACGAAACATCTGCAAGAAAACAACCAAGCTTATAGAGCAATATCTCAGATGCTGGATTCCATGGCTAAATATGGGCCCTTCCATCACCTGTCATATCATGAAAGGATATGTATCTGTGGTGCACCAACTGTTGAACACGTTGCTCATGTTTTCTTTGATCGTCAAGTATGTGCCTCTCTTAGACTTAAGACTTGTGGTGGTGCAGTGGTTAGAATGCAGCATCGCAGGGTAATGCTGCCAATTGCCAGCAGTTCGATCCTGACCGGCTCTAGATTGATTCAGCCTACCATCCTTCTGAGGTTGGTAAAATGAGGACCCAGATTGCTGGGGACAGTATGCTGACTCTGTAAATTGCTTAGAAAGGGCTGTAAAGCACGAAGAAGCAATATATAAGTCTAAGTGCTATTGCTCTTTCTATTGCTACTTCACATCCCTACTTCAAAGAACAGCCCATCAGGATCTGAATCTCAGATTGTCCTACGTCCTCCTGGGCTTTAATCTGTACATCATGAGCAGAACTGCTAAGTTTATAATTAAGGCAGTTGAGCTAAGAATCCGTTACATCAAACGGGTTGGGGTATCCTGTAAAGGTGATGTATTTCCCTAAAGGTTGATTCATTTTTGTTTTATATTTTCGATAAGGTCATAAGACTAATCAGTCGACAAACTCTCCTCAGTAACTGAATTGTGCTATTTCAACAGAAGATGCTATGTAACAGGGTCAGTTCCATTCCTTAGAGATGCTTGCCAGACCTCTGAACAAGAAGATCAGGTTTTCTCACCACCTACATTGAAATAGGATACAGCTGTCAATTTGATTGCCTGCTGTTGGTTGAGGATAAGAGAGAACATCTCCTTTGCCCCAAGCCACAGGATGTCTCAGGTTGACTTTATTCAAATCAAGATTCCAGAAGAGTGTTGAAGATCAGTGTGACGTGCTTAGATGGGGAGGTAGCAGTATTAATTTTTGCACAGATCTATACTGTGACATCTGGCTGGAGAAGTTGGGCAGAGATAAAATAGCTAAGAAGCAAGTCACGGAGAGTCTTAACTCCCACAAGTGTTATTTCTGTTTGTCTACAAGCTGGGATGTCCGTGATGCACATAAAAGAGCTTCAATCACATTTTCACAGCCCCCATCTTGACTCTTTCTCCACATATATTTTCATTTATATCCTGCCTCCTTCCACCATGAATATTCTGGAGTTAAGAATGAGAAACAAAAGCAACAAGTAGAGCTAGCTTGGCCAGATACAAGAATTTCTTTGCAAAAATGGCTTCAGAGAAAGGCAATGAAAATAATCAGGGACTTGAAATGGTACCCTGTAAAGTAGGGACTGATAGATTTAGCCTTGAGAATAGAATAGAGTTGGAAGGGACCTTGGAGGTCTTCTAGTCCAGCCCCTGCTCGAGCAGAAGAACCTATACCATTTCAGACAAGTGACTGTCTAGTAGCCTCTTCTTAAAAATCTCCACTGATGGAGTGCCCATGATTTCTTGAGGCAAGCTGTTTCACTGATCAATTGTCCTCACTGTTAGGAAGTTACTCCTTAATTCCAGGTTGTGTCTTTGGTCAGTTTCCAACCATTGTTTCTTGTCTTGCCCTCTGGTGATTTGGAGAATAGTTTGATGCCCTCTTCTTTATGGCAGCCCGTCAAATACTGGAATTATTATGTCGCCCCTGTTTCTTCTTTTCTTTAGACTAGCCAAACCCAGGTCCTGTAGCCATTCTTCGTATGTCTTAGTCTCCAGGCCTTTGATCATTTCAGTTGCTCTTCTCTGAATTTTTTCCAAAGTCTCAACATCTTTTTTGTAGTATGGTGACCAAAATTGGTTGCAATATTCCTGGTGTGGTCTTACTAGGGTTTTATAAAGCGGTACTAATACTTTGTGTGACCTTGATTCTATGCCTGTGTTTATACAACCCAGGATTGTATTAACTTTTTTGGCTGCTGCTGCACACTGCTGGCTCATAGTCAAGTGATCATCTGCTAGGACTCCAAGGTCCCTCTCACAGTTGCTGTTTTTGAGCCTAACAAAAGGGATATGACAGAACCCTACAAATAATGGCTGTGACCTCATAACCAAGTGTAAGATGCCGTTCTATATCCAATCTAGCTGTTCTCAACCAATTAGAAAGCAGATTCCAATCAACTGTTTGGAAATTTATTTATTTATTATTGGGACTTATATGCCACCCTATCTCCCGAAGGACTCAGGGCGGCTAACAACAATAAAATACAATAATACAGAAGTTAAAAGAAAAATAAATTAATGGCCCCTGTAGAATAAATTAAAATTAAAATAAGTTAAAAATTAAAATTAAAAATTAAGATTCAAATGCCAAGCCAACTTCTAGGCTCCTTGTTAAATATAGCCAAGACTGACAATCATATGTTGTAAGGATGATGTCTTCCTCTAGTCAAGTTCAACTCTTGCAAATACAAGGACATGGACATGCAGTTTCCTTAGAAATAGTAGGATTTAACATTGCCTTTTTTTCCAGGAGGCTTTTTCAGTTCCCCGAGCTTTCTTGATGGACTCTCATCTAACTCACCAAGTCCAAGTCTATATCTCTTTTCTGAGATCAGCCTAGGACACCTAGCGGTTGCACCTGCTGATTAGCTGGCTAGCCCTCTATGGAAGATGCTTTGATTTAATTTCCACTATTGAGCAGAACTTTGACAATCTACAGTATGTCACTAGGATGCTGTGAAACCTCACCAAGCCTACATGACTTTCTTTTTTATTATTATTTTCCTTTTCCTTTTTTGGCTTGGTCTAGACGCGGTGGCTCAGTGGGTTAGGACGCTGAGCTTGTCGACCAGAAGGTCGGCAGTTTGGCGGGTCGAATCCCGAGTGCCGCGTAACAGAGTGAGCACCGGTTACTCGTCCCAGCTTCTGCCAACCTAGCAGTTCGAAAGCACGTAAAAATGCAAGTAGAAAAATAGGGACCACTACGGTGGGAAGGTAACAGCGTTCCGTGAGCCTTTGGCGTCTAGTCATGCCGGCCACATGACCACGGAGACGTCCTCGGACAAGCACTGGCTCTTCGGCTTTGAAACGGAGATGAGCACCGGCCCCTGGAGTCGGAAACGACTAGCACGCATGTGCGGGGGAACCTTTACCTTACCTTTACCTTTAGACTACCTGAGGAACCATCTCACCCCAATGGGATTGGCCCAACCCACTCTCGCCAGTAGAATGAGTCCAGGTAGCCCTCGACATACAACAGTTCATTAAATCACCGTTCCAACTTACAGCAGCACGGAAAACAGTGCCGTGACCATTTTTCACAATTACGACCATTGCAGTATCCCCCTGGTCACATGATCAAAATTCAGACACTTGACCATTGGCTCCTATTTACGATGGAAGCTGCTTGTCATCAGCGTGAGCAAATACTAATCAGAGAAACAGCAATCTACTTACTGTATTTATTCGGTTTGGAGCCTCTTTTGATTCCAGTGTAGTTCTGTCACTGGGGATTAAAACATAAAGTACATTTTTTTCCCTCCTAATAAGGGCCTTCAGCTTTGGCTTACATAATTGTAAGTCAGCTAGTACTCCATTTCAATATATCAGAAAAGGTATCTGTCATGAAGCTTTGCTACTTCGATCAAAATTAAATCAATTCAGGCATTGATAAAAAGTCCCCTGACTTCTTATGAAATACAGGTAGTCCTCGACTTATCAAAGTTCACTTAGTGACAGTTCAAAGTTACAACAGCCCCCCCCCCCAAAAAAAATGACTTACGACAATTTTTCACATGACCGTTGCAGCATCCCCCGGGTCACATGATCAAACTTCAGCCCCTTGGCAACTGACTTATATTTACGATGGTCGCAGTGTCCCGGGGTCATGTGATCACTTTTGGCGACCTTCTGACAAGCAAAGTCAATGGGGGAAGCTGGATTCATTTAACAACCGTGTTACTAGCTTAACATTTGCAGTGATTTGCTTAACAGCTGTGGCAATGAAGGTCGTAAATGGGGTAAAATTCATTTAACAACCATCTGCTTAGCAATAGAAATGTTGGGCTCAAAACTTAAGAGAGAACTTTTATAAAATGTTTTATAGGTGGCACTTAGATCCTAAAAAATTAGCAAGTATGTATCCGAACTGCCAGCCCAAATGTTGGAGGTGTGGCGGTGAAGATGCAACGTATTTTCATATATGGTGGACTTGTAAAAAGGTTAAAGCTTTTTGGATTAAAATTTGGTGGAACATGCAAAAGATATTCAAGAAAAGGATAAAGTTTTGTCCGCAACTGTTTTTACTGGGCATTATTACTGATACTACTGTTGTGGACACTAAGCTGATGTTGAACTTAATTACGACTTCTAGTAGTGCAATATTGGAAGAAGGAAGAACTGCCGACTATAGAAGAATGGACCTTAAAAGTTTCCAATCTGGCGGAAATGGCAAAGATCTCAGCGTACTTGAAAGATCAGTCGCAACAGAGATATATTGTGGAGTGGAGAAGATGGATTGATTATATCCAGAATAAATATGGGACTAAAAAGTTTCATCTAGCATTTGAATAAGTATTGATGTGATATTTAAATTGCTTGTAGTTATTTTATAAGAGTTAAAGTGCGATAGATTTAATATTTTATTGTTGTTTGCATAAGGTAGACTATGATTGTTTGTATTTTTATACCCTGTATTGAGCTCTGGGAAGTCGGGGAGGGGGGAGGGGGAGGGAGGGAGGTGTTGGGGAGGGTTGGGGAGAGGGGAGGGGTTTTGTCTTTTTAAAAAATGTATTGTAAAACTTTTCAATAAAAAAAAGAAATGTTGGGCTCAATTGTGGTCATAAATTGAGGACTACCTCTACACTTTCAGGATGCCATAAAAATCTCGTGAGGTAAAGGAAGCATCTCCACACACCTGATCCTTCGATATTTTGTTGCTGGGCTTCAGAATCCAGCAGAGCACTAACCCAACAGATTTCCACTATGGATTTACTGGAAGTGATCAAAGAAGATGGGGATTTAAATTTCCCACAGTGTCCTGGTGTAGCACCAATAGCATTGTGGGAAGTTAAAATGGCTACCCGCTAATGCCACTCAGACTCAGGTTTAGTTCCACGGCTCTTGCAGCAAAGCCGTGTTGAAATATTACAGCGAATGATGATTAAGAATTGAATCTAATCAAATTTATTATAGCCCTAAGGCCAGATACAAACATTGTATTGAATAAAAGAAGTATTACTTCCTTCTCTATATATGTAGATGTGTGTAAGAGAAAAACGATCAACATAATGGAGTCTGAAAATAATTAACATAGTTACTAAAATAAATCAAAATAAAATACTTCTATAAGAAGTTCATAAGAAGTCCACCAAGAGCCTTGGTGGAACAGTGGGCTAATGCCTCCCTAAGTAACACCAGCTGCCTGCAATTAGTGCAGGTTCGCATCCCACCAGGCTCAAGGTTGACTCAGCCTTCCATCCTTCCGAGGTAGGTAAAATGAAGACCCAGATTGTTGGGGGCAATAAGCTGACTTTGTAATAATGCCGCTTGGCGGGGTGTGTGTGAAAGCCCTAATAAGCAGGCATATACATAGAATGAAGGCTACTGCTAAGCTTGTAAGCCGCCCTGAGTCTTCGGAGAAGGGCGGGATATAAATGGAATTAAAATAAAATAAAATAAAATATCCTGGCTTCCGGTTTGCCACGCGGCTGCTATGGATGGTTGGAAGACTTGCTGTCTCTCCCCCGACCAGTTTCACATCGCTGGGGGCCCCTGAAAAGGGCCGAAAGTCACCCCAAAGAGGCGAGCAGCAAGGAGGGATGCTTGCTGGATCGCAGGAGAGCCGCAACTCTCCCGTTTGATCTGGCGATCCCTCCAAACCGGCAGACGAAAGGATTGGCCATTATGGCTTGTCCCTAGGCTGTGAACAGCCAAAGTCACATTTTCCACCAGGCAACTCTTAAAGCAGCGCGGAACAGACTGGGTGAGTTCTACCTCTTTTACACCCTAATTACTTTCTGTACCTCCTTAAGCCACTAAGCATCCTTCCCCCTGCGTTGAGGGAAGGGGGACTTTAGCCCTCCCTCCAGAAAGAGCGGCGACTAAATACCCAGGGGCATTTTAAACATTGAAAGAGTAACTGAATCCCAATTGGAACTTTACTTCTCAAAGCATGAAGGATCTTTTATTTTTTATTTTTCATTGTCTACTTCTGTTGGAAATTTGGGTTTTTTCTTATAAAAAAGAAGAAAATCTGAAAAGATTAAAATAACTTTGGGACTGAAAGGGAAACTTTAAAGGGGGCTTGGCTGACTGCCCGGGGAAATAGATAAGATATATAACCTTGAGAATTTTGAAACAACAACTGTGAAAGGCTCTGTGTTCCCTACCTTGGGGAAAAAACAACAACTTTTTTTTCTCTTTTGGATTTTCTAAGTGTAAAGTGTAAATACCAATATGGAAGAAGACCAGGAACAAAATTTCCTCATCGATGAAGATCAACAAACTCTCTATATGTTGAAAATACTAATTCAAACTCTTACCACAACCAATGAAATACTAAGAGGCTATGTGAAGGAACAAGAAGACAGCCTAGATATGAAAGCCCAAACTTTGACTACAACTAAAGAACCATCTATACAAAATACAACAGAAAAAATGAAACATTTAAACACTATGACAGAAGAATCTACTATTCAACAAATATTGACATGTGAAAATTCAGAAAAGACATTGACAACTTGGAAAAGGTTTCTTATGCAACTCAGAAGGAACTAAAGGATCTAGAAAAAGAACAGTTGGATGAGAAGATAAACGATTCAGAACAACCACATCAATATGGAAGAATAAAGAGATGATCCACTAGATCAGGGGTGTCAAACTCAATTTCACTGAGGGCCGCATCAGCATTGCGGTTGCCCTCAGGGGGCCGGGTGGGTATGGCCAGGGTGGGCGTGGCCAGCTCTGCATCGTTCGCATGAAGGGTGCCTATGGGGGCCTGGGCAGGAGTGGGACAGGTCTGAGGGTCTCTGGCAGAAGGAGGGTCTCTGGGCCAGGGCCAAGGCAGTGGGGGTCGTTCCCTCACTGTTTCCAGGATGGCTTCGTGGGCTGCATGAAACCACTTTGCGGGCCGCATCCGGCCCCCGGGCCTTGTGTTTGACATGTCTGCACTAGAGCTACAAGTCCTCTCAAAAAAATAGCGACTGGATGGTTTTGCCAGTATCAATTAATATACATGATATTACAAGGAGACTGATTCGATGACCCAAAAACAAGGACATGGAAGAGATTTGGCAAAGGAAAAAAGGCAGAATAAGATTCAAGAAGAATGGAGTTTTGACCATCTTATTGAAATCTAAAAACAGAATATTTTTAAATAGATAAGATGTGCATGATGAACACAAGACATTGTTATGAACTGAGATAAAGAAAAAAACTTGGTCATTTAAATTTAGCAGTATAAATATTAATAGCTAATTTGAATAATGATTTGTGTATAAGGGTCATGTAAGGGTGAAGAATGTAGATAAGGTGAAAACATTGTTAAAAGTAATAAATAGGTCTATATGGAATGTTAAAAATGAAAATTATTAGTTTAAGCAAGAGTTAGCAGATACAAAGAGGAAGAGAGAGGAAGTATTAAATACTGAAATAAAAAGAAACTTTGATTATTACTTTAAAAAAAACACCTGAAAACTAGCAAAAAAGGAAGGATATCATGTTGTATCCTTAATGTGTTGACATAGGGTGAGAAGTTAAGTAGACGGGATGTGTATTTGTAATATTAGACTTTGTGATGAATGATGATAGATGAATTGGGAGTATATTAAAAATTTTGGGAACGATAAATCTCAAACGTTAAATCTAAATGTTAGTGGAAATTAAAACTTAGAAATCTATTAGGTCATTGATTGTCTAAAAGATTGTATGTTAAAACAGCTAGAATATGTGTAAACTAAAAACTTTGGATATATGTAAGAAAGTTATTTTCTATGTGATTGATAAGATAAAATCTGTCTTTTAATTTACAAATAGACAGTATATATGAAAGGAAAAAGAGAGGAAATGTTTATGGTAGCAATCTGAAACCCGTACTAATGATATCTGTATGTAATTGAATCACTACTACTCAGTCACCACGTTGCTTTTCAAATATGTGAATGTAATATTAGGAAATCAATAAAATTTGTATTAAAAAAAAGAAGTCCATATTCTGAATAATGGTATGGTGTCTTGTACAAATGTAGCATAGAATTGCGTGACTTGAGAGGTCATTTTTGAGTCCTTGTCTAAAATGAATAGCATAAAATAGAAATCAATGTCTCACTTAGCAACAGAAATTTGGGGCTCAATTGTGGCCATACATTGAGGACAATTTGTATGCTCTGGACCCACTGGCCAAGAAATTTCACCTGGTGGGGTCCAGGAGAAGAGCCTTTTCTCCTTCAGCCACTACCCTCTGGAACTTCATACCCCCCCCCCCGCCTTCGCCAAGGTGAGATCTTCCCCCATCCATTTGGATGTCCATAAAGGCCTTAAAATCTGGCTCTGCTGATTGGCTTGGGGTCCAGAGGTGGGCGTGTCCTTCTGGAGGTGATTATTGGATTAGAAAATCCCACCTCCATTGCATTTCACACACACACACACACACACACACACACACACACACACACACCTACACACACCATTTTAGCTATTTCTTTATTATTTTTAACGTATTTATTGTTCTCGCCATTTTAATGCTTTATAATATTGTTTTAGCAGCTTGTAAAAATCACGTGACCGTGAGAAGGGTGGCGAATCAATTGAATCAATAAATTAGCCGGGATCAATTTGGGGCTTTCCAGCTATTGTGTTGAGTTGACATGAAGGAGAATTCTGCTCTCTGCTACAAACATCTCTGAATGGGCTGGTCTGAAGAACAATTTGCTCTGTGTTTTGCTTTTCTCCCTGCCTTTCTTTAGTGCGCAGTTGGGACTTAAGGAGCTGATTACCTCTTTGCTCTTTAAGCAGGCGATCACCGTAATTATTATTATTAGCAAATTGGGTGCATATTGAGAGGGGAGGCAGGCGTTGTTGAAGGAATGAAAGAGAGAATAATTGAACTCCAGTTTGGCATATTCTCAAAACAGGGTTTCCTTTTGACTTCTGTGTGTGACGGCTAAAGGTGTAGCAACGAAATGTTCTTTTGCTCTGCTCTTAAACAAATGGGGAAATATTTCTCTCTGGCTCATGTGCACACATACATGCCTGGAGTAGAACGTGGCTTCAGGGCAGCAAATTTTATTGCTGGCATTCCCAGCTTTTGAAGAAAAAGGAATTTGGGAATCCAAGAATGGTGAATAGTAAGGATCCAGACTCTTTCCCTTCTAATTAAACCAGAAAGATAAGAAGGCAGCACATTAGGAAAAAAAGATGTTGAGACTTTGGAAAAAGCGCAGAGAAGAGCAACTAAGATGATTAAAGGCCTGGAGAGTAAAACATATGAAGAACGGTTGCAGGATTAGGGTTTGGCTAGTCTAGGGAAAAGGAGGATTAGGGATGACAAAATAGCAGTATTCCAGTATTTGAGGTGCTGCCACAAAACAGAGGGGATCAACTTATTTTCCAAAGCACCAGAAGTCAGGACAAGAAACAATGGATGGAAACTAATCCAGAAGAGAAGCAACGTGAGGATTAAGGAGAAACTTCCTAACAGTGAGAACAATTAACCAGTTGAACAGCTTGTCTTCAGAAGTTGTGGGTGCTTCATCACTGGAGGTTTTCAAGAAGAGACTGGACAGTTATTTGACATGGATGGTATATGATCTGCTGCTTGAGCAGGGAGTTGGACTAAAAGACCTCCAAGATCCCTTCCAGCTCTATTCTGATTGATTGATTGATTGATTGATTGACTGACTGATTGATTGATTGATTGATTAAGATTACGTCTATGGAGATTGTCAGTCATCCCAGTCATGGTTGTTCCAAATGTGCTTTTTCAAGAGACAACTGGAGTTCCTTTGTTTTTCCTTGAAGACATTTCACTTTTCATCCAATAAGCTTCTTCAGTTTGAACTGAAGAAGAAATGAAGAAGATTCTTGGATGAGAACCGAAATGTCTTGAAGGAGAAACAAAGAAAGTCCAATTGACTCTTGAAAAAAGCACCTTTGGGATAAGAGCTTAGGCCATGAAGATTTCACCTGCATTTTCTCAGCTATTTTCATTCAGTTTGTGGAAAGGATTTTTTTTTAATTTTATTTTTTAAAAAGCCTTTTAGAGAAACAATCGTGAATGGAGACTGGTGTTCCTGCTGGATATCCAGAGATTTTGCTGCTTTCATCAACATAATAAATGCTGGGTTGCAGGGTTTAATCACAAGCTTGATCACTAATGTACATATGTGCAACCTCATGGAAAAACCTCACATGCAAAAGGGATGGGGATGCATCACAATGGCACAACACAGCTTTCATCATTCTGTTCCCTACTCTGTCCTTGTATTTAGTTAGTGATGACACAGCCTTGAAAGTGTCTGGAATTGTTGTCTTTCACTGTACCCTCCTCTCATCATGTTCTGCCTCCTCATGTTTTATGCTGAACCCCAAAGGAAGACATCAGGTTGAAATATCTGTCCATGTGTTCCTAAACTAGGAAGTAGGACAGTCAAGGAGATTTCTTGATGGAAAGGAATAGGAATAGGAAACAGTGGGAATGGGCACACTCACCATCAAAGGAGAATATTTGTAGCTCAGGGTTGAAATGACTGGTCTGTGATGCTCTCCGAACTTAGTTGTTTTCTTGCAGATGTTTCATTACCCAAACTAGATAACATGTTCAGTGGTAGTGATGATGTTACCTAGTTTGAGTAAGGAAATGTCTGCAAGAAAACAACCCAGGTCAGAGAGCACCAAACTACACTTTCCGTTACTTTCAACAAAAAAGAAGAAGAAGAAGAAGAAGCTCAAAGCATCATTTGAGAAATGCAAAAAGAATTCTCAAGCATCCTGAGAGTCAAATAGAAATAAATTAAAAACAGAGATTTCTTCTGCAGAGAAAGAATATAAAATGTTGCAAAGGGGTTAAGTAAGACCTAGGATTGTAGGATCCAACACTCCAGTAGTCAAGTTAAGTATTGTAAATGGCCCAGGAAGATATATATCCTCTTAAAATGAAGAAACAACACTTTATCAAGTACATACTGAGTTCACTAATTTGTTTTCACTATCAGAATGGCCTTCCCAGCCATTCCAGGCATAAATCCATTCCTGGTTTCCTACCACATTTCTTTCATTAAAGCAGGAGGTTTATATTTGGTGGAAGTATGAGTCTGCCTTTGATGTATACAACTCTGGAATCCAGAATTAAAGCAGGCTGTAAGAGCTACCTAAATTAGGCAAATCATATTTAGACTGCAATATTCCAAACAAGCAGTAGATGGCAGTAGTGCATTAGAAATGTCTGTGACTCTTTGCTGCCATCTAGTATTCACCTAGAACTTTGCAACACATACATGGCATGCCTAGTACAAATCAAAGCAAGGTTCCTTTAAACCAGCCTGAATGTGAATCTGCTGCCAAGTTTTTAGTGATTCAGAACTGGAAAGTTGTAAATTCCACTTGATATAAAAGACCAGACTGAGATTGGTTAATTGATGGCTTGTGATATTGTGCAAACTTTTTATTGGATCAAACTTTATTGTGATCAAACTTTTTATTGGAAGTAAAGGCCAATTCTTCCACTTTGTTGTACAAATCATACCAAATCATCTGTCATGGTTCCGACAGATGAAACTCTTCAAAAGAACTTCAAGGCATTGTTTACCTTAAAGGATCTTTTATTCGAGTAGCATAATATCAACACTTACATAATCAAAGCCAAAAACTGAATTCCCCTTCCCTGGGCACCTAGTAAGGTAAGGTAAGGTAAGGTTCCCCCGCACATGCGTGCTAGTCATTTCTGACTATAGGGGCCGGTACTTATCTCCATTTCAAAGCCGAAGAGCCAGCGCTTGTCCAAGGATGTCTCCGTGGTCATGTGGCCGGCATGACTAGATGCCAAAGGCGCACGGAACGCTTTTACCTTCCCACCGTAGTGGTCCCTATTTTTCTACTTGCATTTTTACGTGCTTTCAAACTGCTAGGTTGGCAGAAGCTGGGACGAGTAACAGGCGCTCACTCTGTTATGCGGCACTCAGGATTTGACCCGCCAAACTGCCAACCTTCTGATCGACAAGCTCAGTGTCCTAACCCACTGAGCCACCGCGTCCCTAGCACCGCGTCCCTAGCACCTAGTATCAAAGTACAATTCCCTCCTCCAATTAGAAGTCATAAATCACATTCCCCAATTAGCTTGAAGCACAGGCTTCCTCTCCAGCTCTCCAGCCCGCCAATTCTTTATCAGCTCCGAGTTCAATAACCTTGATTCTCATGCTAAGTTTTAGTGTTGTTATGTCTAGCTGGACTCTCATTCACATCCCCCCCTCCCAACACCATCTAATTCTAAAAGCGAAAGGGGAAAAGGTGGCTACATTTCCATCTGTTGTCAATGCAAAAACATCCCATGTTAGCAGCAATGACATCATCTACCTTTGATTTCTGGTTTTAGATCCTGTGACCAAGAAAAGAGTTCTTGGCCTTCTTCTCAATAGCTTCCCTTTATACACCTGAACATTGTAGTGAAACGTAGTCCAGCGTCCCAGGAGGGAAGGGTTGCATTCCAGAGGAACAAGAGACAAAGAAACTTAAATAGTTTAGTTGGGAGGAAGAGAGTCAAGTCAGCTCCACCCTAGAAGTTCTCAGAGTCTATCCTTAATGATGCAAGTAGCTTGTCAAAGTTTGGCAAGGTTTCTGTCTCTAGGTGAGGGACTATAAAGGAAACTGCTTAGAAGGAATGCAGCCTATTTTTCTTGGTTTCTGGAATCTGACATCATAGCTATCACGTTTCCCCCAAGTCTTCTTTTCTTCAGATGGAATGTCTCCAATTTCTTCAGCTTCATGCCCTGTATCAACTTTTTGGTCATCTATTGAATGCCCCCCCACTCCCCCCAATTGTCAACTAGCACAGTTAGGTCAGCTGGATTCTATAAAACCCATTGAGATATATTTCCAATAAAATTAAATCAATGCCTCCCATGATTTTGCAAGATTAGGACATTTCTAATTCTGATTTTTCACTGCATCCTAACTTCCCAATATGTCCGTCTCCTAACTTATGAATTTTCAGCCACCAACAGTCTCCAGGGATTTGGTAAGATCTAGCAATCACAGAGTTTCCTTCATGCCAAAACTGGGCTTTTCTTCACTGAGTTTCTCTACTGAAAAGGCTGTAAGATTACTGACCTTACGAAAATGTCTGTATGTTGTGGCTTGGAGCAATATGCCTTTCATACCGTCGGTTAAGAGAAAGTGATAGGAAAGAGGCCTTTTGTTCAAGACCCTGGAGATCTGTTCCTATGTAGAATCCACAGGGCTTCAGATGAATGAACAAATAGGCTAACACAAGTCCTCTACCCACCCTGCAGGTTATCTCTTAGGATCTCACAGGGGATGTGTCTAAAGCAATAAATGAGTGGGAATCCACACCTTCTTCAAAAACCACAGGGGGTGTGCTTCAAGGGAAAGACAGAGAACTCTGCTCAGAAATCTGGACTTGTGTCAAGCTTCCGACGGACGAGCTCTTCAAAGAACTTGGAGGCATTCTTTACCTTGAAAGTCTTTCATAGAGCAACATACCATCGGCAATACTTGGTTAAAGCCGAAATTTGGATTCCCCTCCCCTGAGCATAATAAAGCATAGTTCCCTCCTTTAGTTAACTGTCATAAATCACATTCTCCAATTAGTTTGATAGGTAAGTTTTCCCTCCTTAGTTTAACCTGCCAATTCTTATGGTCTCTTTTTACATACAACCTTGAAAGTGCTCTGCTGCTATGTTATTATGTCTAACTAATCCCCCATACATATTCTTCCTTCCCCCCCTCCCCCCTTCATCTAACTCTAACTCTAAAAGTGATACCCAAGCAGAAATATAAAATAGCTGCTTCTTCATCTTTTGCCAAAGCAAGAACATCCGGGGTTAGCAGCGTTGACAACTTGATTGTTTGCAGTTCAAAAGTGTGAATTCATCTCTTGAAATTAAGGCCAATATTAGAAGTTAGCCGAGGGCCATGCATTGCATTGCACTTATTTATTATTCATTTATTAAATTTCTACACTGCCCACCTTCTCTAGAGATCGGAAAATTAAATTATTGGATGTAACCATTTATGAGAGCTTTGATCTGGTAAGACATCTTCTAGCTGATGATGCACAATAGGCCTACTATACATCGTCTTCAAAAATCGAGGTGACCGCTAGATAACCATACAGGTAGTTCCTAGACTTCCAATCTTTTATTTAACAACCGTTCAAAGTTACAATGGTGCTGAAAAAATACACAACCATTGGTCCTCATTTTTACAACTATCATAGTGCCCCTGCAGTCAGGTGATCAGAATCCAGGCATTTGGCATCTGGCATGCATTTATGATGGTTGCAATGCCCCAGGGTCATGTGATCCCCATTTGCAACCTTCTCAAGGGCCTTCCTACAAGCAAAATCAATGGAGGAAAGTGGATTTGTTTAATGACCATGTGATTCACTTAATGACCCTGACAAAAAGGTCATAAAATTGGGCATGTCTCATTTAATGACCACATCGCTTAGCAACAGGGGTTTTAGTCCGAAGTGCGGTCGTTAAATCAAGGACTACCTGTCATTTGTTACAGTTTTCTATATGTTTCATTCATGTATCTCTCTGCATCTGTCCGTCATTGATCCCTTGCATTTTGTGATGGATGACTGCACCATTTCACTTTTAACCTCTTGGCCTAAACTATCTGACAAGTTTATGGGGAGGATAAAAATAGATAAGGAAAAATGCTGCTTTGAACAAAAAAAATGTTTATCAGCCCAGGAAAGATACATCTATTCTTTTTGAAGATGTTCCGTAGTGGATTTATATCTGCAATGGGCCTGTTCACCAATGCAAGTCACGCCTTGATACAGCATCCATGAATGAGAATGGGTAGGACATTTGCAGTCTGGAAGCAGAGCTTCTCACCCTATTTAAAACCTCAGGGGAATTTTCAGGAAAAAGGAAAAAAACCCCCACCATAGCTAGGCTTAGACTAGAGAAAGAAAGGCAGAATTCTTATTTAACCATGACAGGACTCGCTCTGCGGATTAGAAGAAGCAGGGTGGTTATCCATATTGCTCAGCTATTCCAGAGATGGACCTAAAGTACCGAAAACAGGTTCTAGAATTTAACAAATGGATTCAGTACCTAGTTCAAAATATGTATGAATGACAAGCCAATAAGAAAAGAACTTCTATTCATTGATACGCAAGCAAATTGTTGCTATGGCTACCACTAGAGGGCACTGAGCTCCAACAGGCCCATTCAAGTCTTTGGCCAAAAAAAAAAAGACAGAGAACAGATGACTTTCATTGACAAACGTGGCACGTCAAATATTTGGAATATTGTGCTATGTGCCTTACTCGTTAAATCCTGCTTTTTAGAATTCTCACTCCACTTGAGATCTAAAACATAGTTTAGTCCAGGGGTAGGCAACCTTGGCTCTTTTATGACTGGTGGACTTCAACTCCCAGAATTCCTGAGCCAGCATGGCTGGCTCAGGAATTCTGGGAGTTGAAGTCCACCAGTCATAAAAGAGCCAAGGTTGCCTACCCCTGGTTTAGTCCAACGCAGTTGGCAATTCTGGTTTGCAGTGAAACACCCAAGGCACATCAAGACAGAAAAACACAATATAGCTAGTCCTTGACTTACAACGGTTCATTTGGTGGTCTTTCGAAGTTACAGTGGGACCGACAAAAGTGACTTATGGCCATTTTTCACACTTAACAACCGTTTCAGCAGACACTTGGCAATTGATGCATATTTATGATGGTTGCAGTGTCCCAAAGGGTCTCAGGCACGTTTATGCAACCTTCTGACAAGCAAAATCAACGGGGGGGGGGGGAAATGGGGTGAGCCAGATTCGCTTAACAACCGTGTAAGTAATTTAACAACTACAGTGATTCACTTAACAACTGTGGCCGAGAAGGTTGTAAAATGGGGCAAAATTCGCCTAACAACTGTCTCACTTAGCAACAGAAATGTTGGGCTCACCTGCAGCTGTGAGTCAAGGATGATCTGTATTTTGATCATTGAAAAAGGTGGGCTGGCTCTGCTCATCAAAGTTGCCTTATTTGGGAAGACTGCTGCTTGAACAAACTGCCAGGTTTGCAACCCAAATGAAAATGTTTTACTGCTAACATTTTTTTCAGATGTAAAGGGTGTGTGTGTGTGTCTGTGTGTGTGTGTGTACTTGTGTCTGTGTGTGTTTCACTGCACAAGCAGGTTTGCACTTCTTTCTCACTCTAGTTTCTCCCTAAACATCTTTAGGCAAATTTCCAAAGAGCCACTCGTGTTTCTAAGGGTTCGCCTGACAAAACAGCCGGCAGAAAACGCCCGACTTCAAATACTTGTATTCTGGGATATTTAACTATGCATGAAATATGAGGAATTTCATGTTTGTGTACACATGGTTGGTTTTCAGTAAGGCAATTTTACATTTTTCTTAAACTTCCAAAATAAGAGCAGAAATAGGTTTGGGGGGAGGGGGTCTGTAGAAATAAATCATTCCAACTGTCCCTGCGCTAATCCAACCCCACCTTCAGATTCTCCCCCAATGGCTCAACATCTCCAGGAGAAGAACGTTGGGTCACTAGAGGGGAATTGGGGTTTTCCAAGGGTGCAGATGTGGAAAGTTGGTCCCCAATGGCTTCCCACTTCCAACCTTAATTCTCCTCCTATCGAAAGAGGGGACAAAAAGATTAGCCCTGTTCCATCCATTGACATTGCTGGCTATTGTCCTTCAGTAGTCGAAAGGGGGAATTGCAGCTCCCTCTCTGAAGAAATGTCCTCACCCTGACTTATAAGTTGATGAAGAACGTTGCAGAGACAAGGATCCAAAGAAATGAAGAGTCCTTCTCTGAGGGATGTCTTCAGGCAGAGGGGGAGGACTAATAACTCTCCAGAATATTTTAATTGGGATTCCTGCACCAAGTGGAAGTTGGATTCAACAGCCACCTACTGTAGATGTTTTCCAATGTTGGGATCCTTGGAATGGATTGTCCGGTTGCCCCAGGCTCTTGTAGAGCAGCGTTATGTCCTCCACAGTGCATGAGAAAGCAGATCTTCAATACTGAAATGACATCATTTTCCCTCATTGAGTGTTTCCCAGGATCTCTCTTTCTGCTTTGGTGAAAAGCCATCCTTCCTTCCTTCCTTCCTTCCTTCCTTCCTTCCTTCCTTCCTTCCTTCCTTCCTTCCTTCCTTCTTCCCTTTCTTTCCCGCCCCTTCCCTTGTATCATTTATTTCCTTCCTCCACCTCTCTCCCCTCTTCATCCCCCCTTTTCCTTTTGTGTGTGTGTGTATATATATATATATATATCTCCGCGTAGAATTGAAGGTGTAGGAGCAACGTTTCAATGGAATCCCATCCGTCATCCTCAGGCTGGTGGCTTCAGCTTCCTTCTTCTGGGAGAAGCATGTAGTAGTGGCTGTTTGTTCCTCTTTTTTAAACTGCCAGAGGGGGTGTGTTCTGTGGGTGGAGGTGTGCTCTGATTGGGTGGGGGATTAAGTGTGTTCTGATTGGGTGGGAGTGTGTTTTGAATGGTGGGTGTGTTCTGATTGGGTGGGGGTGTGTTTTGAGTGGATGGACTGGTCTCAGCTGCCAGCCTTAGACCTGAGCTGGTGAGTTGTGCTGCTTTTGGTGTGTGTGTCTGTTTTGTAGGCAGTCTCTGTTTCAGCTCTCCAGACAGCGATTTGTTTGAATTTGTCCCAAAGTGTGGGGTGAATCTTGTTGCTGAGTTTGAGGTGAAGTGTGAGGAGTCTCTGTTGATTCGGTCCAGGAGGAATCTTTTTGTGTGGAGTTCATTTCTGATTAGGGCCAGTTCAGTTCTTATCAGGATGCGTTTGGTGGCTGCAGAGTTGGAGTGGAATTTCAACTGGAAGGATGTGGGGATTAGATTTTGATCTCGGCAGTTGCGTAGGAATGTGAGGTCATAGAGAATGGAAGCTCTTTGTACTTCGAGTTTTTCGTAGGTCCTAGTTAAATGGTGGATTTCCTCCCCGTAGAGGTAAGATATTTACATACATACATACATACATACATATATATATATATATATATATATATATCTTTTAAATTGGGCAGAACCTGCAAATAACACTAATTTAGAGGTATATTGATTCAAAATAGGAAGGGTCATTTTTGTTATCTTGACAAATAATCTCAGACAAACCTGTCTTCTATGAGTTTGTCAAATCCTTTTTAAAGCCTTGACAATGGCCTTGCAGATTGCAACACTCTTCTCAATGAAAATTCCTCCATCTAGTGAATAAGCCTTTTCTGCCCCTTGCTTGAAAAAGCGATAGGTGTGGGGATTTACTTACACATTGCATCCTTAGGATAGGGGGCTTAGCACCCTAATAATGAGCATTTCTGCAAGGCAAGCGCGATTAAGCGCTCCTGAATATCTTCTATAAATGCAACAACTTAGAATCAGGAGAAGCTCTGCAAAGTAAAAGGAATGCAAAGCTTTACAGAACAAATTTGGGTCAGGATGCCCCGAAGGATGCCCTTTGCAATCCAAAACTCTGGTGGGGTTCAAATCCCAAATGTTTTTCAAGAATGCTCCAACCACTAGGGCTGCTGATAGCATTCAGAGAGAGGATATTTTAAGATATTTAAGCAGAAGGTATTTTAAGATATTGAGGAACAGTATTGGCAGATATTGAGGAACAGATACTGAGGAACAGATATTGTCACAGTGGTTAGAATGCAATATTGCAGGCTAACTCCGCCTACTGCCAGGAATTCAATCCTGACTGGCTCAAGGTTGACTCAGCTTTCCATCCTTCCGAGGTCAGTAAAATGAGGACTCAGATTGTTGGGGGCAATATTCTGACTCTGTAAACCACTTAGTGTGGGCTGTAGAGCACTATGAAGCAGTATATGTGTCTAAGTGCTATTGCTACTTGAGGATGGCAGTGATCCTCTCCCATCCCAAAGTGCAGAGAGAGGACAGACATTCTGGTGTAGTTAGAACATTCATGGCCACCTCCAGATTTTGAAGCACTCCTAGGAATTTGGTCTCAAGAGAAGCTTTCTTTGTCACCCCTTCAAGGATGCATTTTTAAAAATTTCCTCCAGTAAACCTGATGTGGCCCAGATGTGGAGCCTTGTGGGAAATTCAGAGGCCATTCTATCATCTAGAGAATCAGAGGCACCTTTAGGAATGAAGACTGTGTTGCCATGGGCATGATCCAAGCACTTCCCCTTTCCTACGCAACTGTAACATCATGAAGCACATAAAAAGGGGGCAGCTCTTGCATAGTGGTGGCAAAACTCTCCTTGTTGTCATTTGCCCCCATGCCTCTCGCCCCAGATACCTTTGGTTAGAGCTCGAGGCACATGCCCCAAATTGCCAGGTTTTCATGTCAAAGGAGAAGGGAAGAAAACCCCAACCTTATTTTTAATGCCGAGCCAAAATCTGCCTCCTCTTTGAAAAAAAAGTTCTTCATTTTCTACCCTATTGTTAGGGTATACAAAAGCTTCCTTTGAATGGGTGGTGTCTCCTTATTGGAGGTGACACTGCCATTGTTTTGCAATCTCAACCTTAGCCCCTTTAAGAGATCTGGACTTCAACTCTCAGAATTCCCCAGCCAGCATGGCATTCTGGGAGTTGAAGTCCAGACCTCTTAAAGCGGCTAAAGTTGAGAAACACTGATCTACATCTTTTACAATCCTTAGCTTCTCATCCTTCCCAATCTGAAGGAGACCTAAGAGGGGAGTTGCTTCTTATGTCTTCCCTTAGGACTGAACTGATGTATAAGAAGCCAAGGAGGCTGCAAAGCCCTGGAGAGAGGATTGTGCATTAGGAGACAGAACACTTGTGCACACTTATTGGCTACCTCATCATTAAATATGTACAAGACCATCACTTTCCATTAAGGAGAATTTCATCAACATTCTCTTCTTTTTGGAGGAAAAAGTGAAAGCAGTTTCCTTGTCAGCAAATTGAATGAGAACTAGTAGCAGAAACATGTGGGTACATTTTTTCTGCCTGGCACACTTAAACTTGTGATTCCCTGCAATTCCAGAATCCCACCTCAACATCTCCTGTCTTCTGGTTCTTGAAGATGAGAGAATATGGGATCTTCCTACTGCCCACCTCAATGGGCTGATCACATGCCACCCATTGCAAGCTCTGTCTTGCTGAAAGGTACCCAGTGGCTGTTGCCTGGCAACCACAGGATACCTTGCTCCCCACTTCCCTGTTGTGATGTGTTGCTAGGCAACCGCCATGTATCTTGTTTGTTTATTCCAATTCATCCTGCTTTCCCATCAAAAAGAGAACACAAAGAATAACGTTATCCTTCCTTACATCCCTAAAAACCACAAAGCTCTCAAAGTAGCAATGATAAGCAAGCAAGTTGTCCTCAGCTTTGCCCCAGAGATTCCTCGTAGAGTGGAAGGTCTTCAGGGATGGAGCCAAACTGGCTTCTGCAAGAGACTTCCAGATTATTAGTGCCACCAGGAAAAAGGTCCTGTACTTCACCATCACTCATACATTATGTGAGGACCAGGTCAAGAAACAGAGCAATGGTTATGTAAGATGGGAGTCCTTAGTGCCTCTCCCTTTATCAATTTAATTAATTTAAAAGTCATTTAAGGCAGCCTTCTATAACTTGGTGCAGTTAACTCCCTGGTCCAATAACTTTGAAGATGACTCATTCCAAATTTCAACTTGCTACTTTGATGTCATTGTGTACCTTCACCTCCTCCCTTTCTTTCAGAGAGTTCAAGATGATGTATGTTGCCTTCCTCCCACTGTGACATAGCTTAGAAAGGGAAGGGCTAGCCAAATGTGCCTTTCTATCAGGATGTAGAGCTTAGTCTACAGTATGATCTGGTAGGTTAACTTCAGCACTGTACCACTTTCGTGACTGACTCAGAAACAGATAGCCAAGCTTACACTTGGATGGGAGACAGAAGGAAATGGAAGGGTTGTAGACCAGACTAGAGAATCTAAAAGAACATCCCATATATGGGAAGGGAACATATGGGAAGGGAAATCATTTCCATACAGGTGTCAAGAAAACAACAGAAATGTGTTCATGAAGTCCATCGGAGTCATCCTCAATTCTAGGATGTCCTTACCTTCACCTGTAATACTCTACCACTCATAGCCATTGGCATCAGATTGAGGAAGGTTAACCACTACACTTTTAATTCTATCTTTGCTTCTCCATCCCTTTTTCTCTTCTTTTTGGCTATGTTCTTTAAGTCTTTTTATTGATTATTGATTAGCCCTTGGGCCACATCAAAGTGCAAAGTTCCAGCAACAAATTGTTACTAAAATTTGATAAAGGCAATTTAAAATGGAATTTGATAAAATACAATTTAAAATGGAATTTGATAAAATACAATTTAAAATTGAATCAAAATAAAATACAATTTAAGATGAAATAGTAATAAAATACAATCTAAAATGAAACTGTAATCATGTACAATAATTTAAGATATAGATAAAATATAATAACATTATATTTCGGAGTCACCCTTGCAATCTACCCCAATCAGTCCCACACATGCAGATCTCAACCGGATCATTTTGTTTAAGTACTGTGCTATGTTAAATGTTATTTTCAAGTTCTGGCCAGATATAAGATAAGTTATTTTGATATGGGGATCCAAAATGGGTCATTCGTTTGGTATGTAGACCAAGATACCTGGCTATGTTAATATGACACACCTATCTGCAGGTAGCGGAACCATTATTTACATAATTTACCTAATTACCTGGGTTCTTACAGCACATTGAAGCTCTAACTATATAGGTAGAAATGTGATTTATCAAGTTTTTTGTTTTTTCTCTGCTAAGTGTAGAGAATGGGGGTGGTTATTATCCAATAAGCGTATAAAGCACTTAAGTGTGGTAGAACACAGCGTGTGTTGCCTATTCTGTTTAGAGTGATTTCAGATGACCGCTGCACTGTTACTTCAGTTGCAGACGTGCAATATGTTTCAGTCAAACCATATCATTATTCAGATATGCCATTCATTGTATCTAACTGACAAACCACTTCAAATACCCTCTGGGCAGAAGTGCTACAAAAATTGATGGATAAATCTAAGATATTGTCAAAATACCTGGGAAAATGGCACCCAGCAAAGAGACTTTCACATTATTTCCAGTTCAGATCTGTTTTTGTTTTTTCCTGAAGTGACTTGCTCCCAATGCTGAGTCTTTTCCCGCTATTTCCAAAATATTGGCTAGGAATTCTGGGAAATGTAACCCAACCTAGTTGGAGAATGCTGTTTTATTGGAACTAAAAACCAATCTAGACATGTCCTCATAATTCACTTATTTCCAGCCCCCTTCTGGATGTAAATCACCATCCTCAGCGCATTTCATGTTAATGCTGTGCCAAAATTTGCCTTCACTTTCTCCAAAGTTTTCCTCCCCTATGAGCAGGTTTCTGGATTTCCACCTTGTTCTCAAAGTAGCCGATAATGACTTTTGACTGCCTCCTGGGGGCAATTTTGAGCATTTAATTAGCTTTTCTGGGTTCAGAAACTCTGCAAAATTGATCCAGTTGGCCCTTGGATCAAACCTGAGGCAGGAATGGCAAGCTGAAAAATATTCTGGAAGAAACCACTTCCAAAAGAATCTGAAGGAGACTTCTTTTTTGCGTGTGACTTGTTGGAACTGGCAGAGGAAGCTACTCCTGGTGTTGCAATGTCCTATTAGACATTACTACTGCTTGATAAAACCCTAGTAAGACCACACCTGGAATACTGGAGCCAATTTTGGTCACCATATCACAAAAAAAGATGTTGAGAGTTTGGAAAAAAAAATCAGAGAAGAGCAAGTGGGATGGTCAAAGTCCTGGAGACCAAAATGTGTGAAGAACAGCTACAGGAGTTGGGTTTGGCTAGTCTAAAGAATAGAAGAAACAGGGGAGACATGATAGCAGTAATCCAGTATTTGAGGGGCTGCCATAAAGAAGAGGGGGTCAAATTATTCTCCAAAGCGCCAGAGGGCAGGACAAGAAACAATGGTTGGAAACTGACCAAAGAGAGAAGCAACCTGGAATTAAGGAGAAAATTCCTGACAGTGAGGACAATTAACCAGTGGAACAGCTTGCCTCAAGAAATCGTGGGCACTCCATCACTGGAGATTTTTAAGAAGAGGCTAGACATTCACTTGTCTGAGATGGTATAGGTTCTGCTGCTTAAGCAGAGGGCTGGACTAGAAGACCTCCAATGTTCCTTCCAGCTCTATTCTAGTCCCTCTTTCCAGCATTTGTAGCCCCCACTTCCCATTTTCAAAAGGCTCCATGGGAGATGTTGCCTTATTCTGGTCTTCCATTGGGATCAAGCTAAGAAAACTGGAGAGATGATCCCTAATACAATGGAAAACAGGGCATTCAGACCCACCCCTTGGCCCCATCGCTCCTCAGTTGAGGCAAAGCATCACACGTCACCTACAACAACCTCTCAAACTTTCTCCTGCCCATTCAGGATGGTGCCAGAAGGACCGTCTTTTTCAAGAGAGTGAATGAGAGCCTGAACAAATAACAAGAGACCAGCTTGCACTAGCTCCTGCTAGAGCTGTCCTTTCTGTGCTCTCTCCCTCATCTTTGTGCAAACCTGGTGGCTGTTCTCACACAAGGTTTTGTTGACTCTGTGCACCATAACACAACATATGAACTGAGACTATCGGGTTATGTTTTGGAAAACCCTGGTTAATTCACACCAGGATAAGTATGATGGGCGGTATGGTGGCTCAGTGATTAAGGACCCTGGGCTTGTCAGCTGGAAAGCCAGTGGCCAAGGTTTGAGGCCCGAGCACCACAGAGTGCTCGGGCCTCAACAGAGTGAGCTCCCGTTCCTGCCCCAACTCCTGCCAACTTAGCCATTCGAAAGCATGCAAATGTGAGTAGATAAATAGGTACCACTTTGGTGGGAAGGTAACATTATGTTGGCCACATGACCGTAGAAATTTCTTTGGACAGTGCTGGCTCAATGGCCTTGAAAGGGCGATGAACACCTAAGACCCCTATAGTTGGCAACAACTAGCGGAGTAAAATCCTCAGGGACTCCTTTATCTTCACCGCTTTCAGCGTGATGTGTAAATACAAACATGGTGTTCTGGGATTTATCAGCTGATGGCCTTCTGTCCCCTTTTCTTCATTTCTACCCCTCTGCATGCCTTTCCTCCTGCCTCCCCTTCTTACCAGCCCCTTGCTACTGGCCTCAAGAAAGGTCTCAAGTCAGAAGACAAAGATGCAGGCAGTTCAACTCCAGTCAGTGGGGTCACGATCCTGAATCTCTCTGGTGTTGTAAATTCAGCGATCCAAGAGCACAAATCCATTGCAATTCCTGCTCTATGGAAGCACAGCCCTGCCATTTCTGATTGAGCTTCCAAATGATAGGAAATCTGAATGTGGCATTGCCTGAGGCTCATCTCTGGCCTGCCAAGTCCATCCTATTGCAGTGTCTCTCCTCTGTGCTCTCCACTGCTCTTTTTACTAAAAAGCCATTCTTGTCCCTGTCCCTCACCCGCTCCTGGCTTTAGAACCATGGCATCATAGAGCAAGGAAGGGACTTTAAAGGCCATCAAATCCAACCTTTGCTCACTGTGGAGATTTGAATGAAGGCATCTGAAAAGACAGATCTCCGGCTCCTACCTGAATCCACCCAATAACTCTTCACCTCTCTGCATCATCGATTCCATCATTTTAACACCCCACCACCACCACCACCACCCCACTGCAGCATTCAGGCAGGATTCAGTCCTTCTCTGAGATCACAGCAGCTCAACCAATTGGGAATCTGTAACGTGAAGGATTGACCCATCACTCCCAGCAGCTCTAACCTCCCCAGCAAAGCCGGGAGGTCCTTTGTCTCTCTCCCTCCCCAACACTTGCTGATTCTATGGGGTGGCTTGGCTTGGCTTGGGAGAGACTGGCCAACTTTGGGGCCAGATATTGCCCAAGACAGCAGTCCTGGAAGGTCCCCCTACCTGGGGGTGGGAAGGGCTGGTTTGCTGGACCGCAGTTTTAAATTCTCCACCCGTGCATTGGAGGGGGTTCAGGCGGGGGGGGGCTTTATCACTTCTTCTGGGGGGGGTGGCTTCAAACTCAAAGGCTCTTTTAGCCCCGCCATCCCATTTGGGTCCAAACTGGCCCAGCTCTCTCTCAGAGGGATGGGGCGGGGAGTTGCAGATTTTCTCCCTCTCTCTGGCAGCCGGTTGCGAGCGAGCAAACGAGGGCCCTGCTTGGGCGAGCTGAGCAGGGCTAAGCCACAGCTGAACCCTGGGGAGCGCCGGCTGCCTCCTCCTCCTCCTCCTCCTCCTCCTCTGCCTTTCCCCTCAGTCTTGATCGGCGGCTTCCCGCCTCCGTTCTTCCTAATCTTCGTTACCCCGGAAGGCCCCGTCCTCCACCCCACTCCGCTGCTTTGGGGCGGAGGGGGGAGCAAAGCAGGCAGGCAGGCAGGCAGTGAACCGGAGAGCCCAAAGCTCAGTGGCGCCTCCCCGCCCCCTTGCAAGCTTCTCTCTTCTGTTTCTCTCTGCCCCCCACCCCCACCCCCACGCCGGTGTTCCCGGGTCCTTTTCCTGCGCTCCTTCCTTGGACATCCGCTCTCGCTTCAGGCCCTCCGCCGAGAGTTGGGTGGCCCGCGGCTGGGTTCTCCTTGCAGAGAAGAGAAGAAGACGGAGACCAGGACGAGGGCGGTTGGCTGGCTGGTCCAAGTTCCAGGAACCAGGCTTGGGTGGGCAAGCCAGAGAGGACGAGAAGCCAGGCTTGGGGGGGGGGGCGGAGGGGGCGGCGGCGGTTTGCAAGGTAGTGGCAACTAAGCCTGGAGTGTCGCCCCCTTTCTGTCCAGGGAAAGTAGCAAAGAAACGAACTGCCAATCAGAAAGGGAAGGAGACCCCCCTCCTCCCCCGCTCTGCCCAGTTCCTGGGAAATCCACCTCCGCATTTTTCCTCTGTCTCCTCCCTCTCCCCTCCTTCCTCTCTTCCCTCCCTCTCCCCCCCCCCCGCCATCTCCTCCTTTTCTCTCATTTTCTCGGTGTCTCAGTAAGTAAAGAAACCTCAACCCTCCCCTTCTTTACTCTTCACCCCTGGATCTGCAGTGCAGGGCTGAAAGGGGGGGGGGAAGCTTGGAAAGATTGAACCCACGCCTTCTCCCCCCCTCCCCACCCCGTCCCTCCCCCCCCTTCCCTTGAAGCCCTTTGCCTTCCAGATCCCAGACCAGCCAAGACCCAGTGCTGTATCTCAGACCTCTCTCCCCGCTGACGTGCGCTCTGGAAAAGCAACCGGCACTCGGAAGGAGAGGCAACCAGATCTTTCGGGGGATTTAAAAGGCTGGGAGGATATGGTCGGCTGTTCTGGATGCCGCGGACAAAGGTAAGAGGAAGCGTGTGCGCGCTTTTTTTTTCTTTTTTCTTGGTTACACTGGGTCAAGACGTTGGCATCCAAGGGGAATGGAAGGCTGGGGGTGTCTGGCTTTGTTTCGAGGCAAGGAAGCGAAGCTGGCGGTTGGAAAGATCAGACTTGCTGTGCGGGTTTTCCGATCAACAGTTAGTTGCCACCTACCTCATCTGCCTTCTGGCGTTACCTGCCTGGGCAGGGTCCAAGGGCCAGGCAGGGAGAGGCGTGAGAGTGGGGTGTATGAGTGCGCGTGTGCGCGTGTGTGAAAGAGAGAGAGAGAGAGAGAGCGCTGCTTGCTCAGTGCCAAATTCTCCCCACGTTGCACTACGGCTCCCAGCTCCACGCCTGCCACTCTAAATCTGCCATGTGGTAGCTCGGTGCCACTTACCTGCAGCGTTCCCACGTTGGCCGTGTTGGTGGTTTTCCCTTCTTCCAACCGGCCAAATTCACCGCGGAGCTCCGCTGGATTGTAAGCGCCTTGAAGTCTCCCGCGGGTATCTCTTTCCTTAGGCAGAAGGGCGAGGGGAGCTGTCCCTCTCTGTGGTGCTGAACCTTTCCAGGCTACGTTCAGAAGAACTGCTGCCATTGGCGAGAGAGCCGGGCAGCGGATGCTCGTGTTAAAATTTCTCAGGAGGGGGGGGGGAATTGTTCAGTGGCCCCTTAGTAACAGAGAAGGAATTCAAGCTGTATCCCTCCCTTTCGCCTCTTCCCATTTGGAGATATCTGGAAAAAATTAGGATGGCACCCAAAGGGTGAGCCACACTTTTCAGTCAGGTTATATTGTAATGAAGCTGGATTTTATTTTTATTTTTTTGTTCTGCCTCCTTCGCATCTACCTTTCCCAGGTGAAGCAGAGGGAATGTTTCTTCCCACTGGCAGCTCAGGCTGAAGAAGGGGGAAAGTAGAATCACATATTCCTTGATGTTGATACAGCAGGTGAAAGTCTTGTTTCAGCTCTTTGCAGGGGGGAGGGGTGTCAGGAGAAGCGACAGCTTGGTGGCAGCTGGTTACTTGTCACAAAGCAATAAATGTGTGGATCAACCTGTGGGCGTACATATTTGTGTGCGGGGCTTCCAGCATCAATAGATGTCTCTCTTTGAACTTCTCAGGAGGTTCATGAAGATGGTTCTGTCCCCTCCCCCAGGGAATGGGGAACATGCGGCTAAGGAATTCATCCAGCTGAATTCCTTCCATGTAGAGGAAATGGTCAGAGAGATTGACAGTACATAATGTTGAGCTATGATAAGCTGTTGCGTTGGAGGAAAGCAGCAGAAGGACTCCTAATAAAGTTTTCCATGTGATACACCCATTTGTTTCAGGAGTTGGATTGGGTGTTCTTTAGAATGGCCTTTTCCAACCAAGCACACTCCAGATGTGCTGAGATCACAAAGCTGGTTTTGGAGTTCTGAAAGTCACAATTCCAATACATCTGGATTAGGTTTGGAAGGTAAAGAACATGTCCCAAGCAGTTCCATTGACTGAAAGTTTCCTCAAACACTGGGATCTTTTAACTAAAGCTACAATGGTGGTTTATAAAATTATGATTGGTGTGGAGGAGACTAATGAAGAGCTTTGTTGTTCTCCTTGTGTGATATCACTCACAATCTCCAAACTGAAACTCTGCTGTAGATCCTGGACTGACAAAAGAAAGGAATGCTGTATCCTGTGTAAATTTGTATTTCTCTGTTACACGATGTGGTGTGGGTCTTTGGCTCAGAGGGTCTTACAAGGGAAATGAACTGATTCACAAAGGACAAAGTTAACTCTGGGTGCTCAGCAAGGGTGCAATGTGCAATTCTCAGATTTAAGGACGGCCTGTCTTTGAATTTCAGTTACTATGGAGGAGAATGTTAGGAACAGATGGTGGTGTGGGATTTCTTAGAAGGGTCTAGCTGCAAAAAAAAAAAAAGATGGATTCTTAACAGTACCATTAATTCATTTATTAGATTTATATCTGCTCCTTTCCTGTAGGATCCAAATACCCCAGACTACTATATTCTTTCCTCCAATCATCCTTTCACAACAATCCTGTGAGGAGTTTGGACTGTAAGACAATACAGGCCAAAACTCTCAATTTTCATGACTAAAGATAAACTTAATCCCGTGTCTCACTCAGTATTGCTCTAACACTATAAATATTGCACCACAACTTACTAACTGCACATAAGGCTAAGTTCCTGCCACAAGCCACTGAACTGCATTTATGGGATTCTATTTTATTCTATTCTTTATTCTTCTCATGCTCACAATTAGCCATTATTCCCAGGAGTTATTCAAGCTTCACTTACTTGATATCCCTAACGTTCAAGTGCTGAGCAACTAACCAAATGTTAGCAAGCTTCCCCAATCTTCAGCCCTTCTAGCTTTTGTGGCAGTTCCTATCCTCCACAGCAAGCGAGCTCAGTCATAATGATAGTGGGATTTGTAGCCCATCCCCTCTGGACTTAGCTGCTTCTGAAGCATAACCTTGAGAAGGAGGCTATGTTGTAATAGAAAGAGGAAGGGGGAAAGGTTTTTTTTCTGAAGATTTAGCTGGTCTGCAGTGAGTTAACCATCTGGGTCTTAACAGGCTCTTAAGCAAGGGTTGGGTCACTTTACCTGTGGACCTATGTATTAATGAAAATATCTATTTCTTTTAAAGTTTCCACATATGCATGTGCGTAAAAGGAAGTGTCCGCTTACTGCTTGGCATATGACAAAATATCTCATGGTACAGCAGACAACACTGTCAATGGGAAGGTGTTAAAGAAGTTAAGATGGTGACTGGGAAGCACCATCCCCTTTTACATGCTCTGCACATATTTTGATTGCATGGTTGCAATGGCTTTGATTTGCTCTGGGTTTGTGGTTTTGCATTTTTTTTAACCCCTTTATTCCTACATACACAGAGAGAGATCAGAAATGGGAAACTTGCAATCCCATGCCTGGAAATTCTTCTTTGTAGGTTCCTGTGATCACTATCAGTGAAAATTTCTGAGAGAGTTTCTTGGCATTTTGAGATAGGAAACCCTTAAAAACTGCAAGTTGTCCAATTGGGTTAATTAAATATAAGATGGGGGGGACACTCAAAACTCTTCCCCATGGAAAAATTAGCCCCATTCAAACTGTGTTACTTACAGCAGATTTTTCAGGCTCCTTCAACAATGTTAAGAGCAACCTCCAAACCCCAAACCATTGTCTTGTCCTCCCAGGGACATAAAATTAGAATTAGATGTGACTATGGATTCTACCAAGTCCCCCTCTGTGCTTGTGATAAGACTTCTGATTAAAATCTCTCCACCAAATCTCTCCAGTCAAAAGTGTAGTGAATCCAGTGAAGGATGCTCACCATCTTTGATCACTGTCCCCAAAGTTACCCATCTCATACCGTTAAGAAAACGGAAGCTTCTGATGAAGGGTGACTATATTAGATGATTTTCAGCACCAGATTCTCTCACTATGTTGACTTTTCCTCAATCCCCCACCCCACCCCCAATATGGCATATAAACTGAAAGCCCAGCAGCTTCTGATACACCTGGCAAGCTACCAGTAGGTTAGTATTAAGGTGGCTTAACCAGCAGAAATGTCTCTCTTGGTGCTAAGGTCCATGAACTCTCATGTGCCTTTCAGTTCCAACTCCAGCAAAAACACTGATGTAGCATCATGTTTGGTCCCAAAGCTGATGCTTCAGTGCCTCTGCTGTTCCTCACAACAGCAATCAAACAAGCCCCATTCCACTGAGAGAAATCAATTGAAAGTCTTGTCGGATTTTTCATGTTGCTGTTCCACATCTACTTTCCAACAATTTGGTCTTCACATGTCATAATTAAGTTACTTGATGCTACCCAGATTCCATGAAACCAAATAACAATGGCTCATGGTTAGAGTATGTGGAGATTATAGTCCAAAGCATGGCAAAATTTCCCTCTCCGTTATGAGAGTTCAGGAAAGCCTCTGTCTACTCCGTAGGCTTAATCTAACAACTGCATTATCCCAGTTTCTGGATTTGTATAATGCACAATGTAGTGTTATAAAAAGGCCATATGGGCTGGTTTCACACAAACCATGGGGAGCTGGGAGGAAACAAAGTTCATCATATAGATGATGTAGAGAAGTAACTGCTCTATCTACAACTGAGTTGTTGTGTGACACAGTCACCAAGTGCTGCAGTATAATGTAATTTAATCAAAGGTGGTGATGAATTAGTCCTGTGTATACTCTACGTTTAGAACATTTCCATCTATCCAAGAGTATCTGTGGATGAGTTGCACATAAAAGGGGGGCTTTGACCTTGGGGTTGTAGCTGTCCTTTTGACATTTTTGACTCACACACAAATACACGCATCTGAAACCTTCCTGGCTGAAAATGTCTAATGGGAAAGTTTCTTAATTTCTTTCATGGGGATATAATACTTAATGAAAGCAAGGCATTGGCATCCATCCTTTGGCCACCATGATGCTAAATAAGTCAAGAGCAACGCCTTTGAGGAGTGATCCAATGTTCTCTTCTCTTTCAAAAGATACAGTATTTCAAAGAACTTCTGTTTCTGATTTATTAAGAGATACAAGATCATTTTTTCTATATTCTGTAAGATGGAGGGTATATTTTTGGACATGCAGAGATTGAGGCCCCCACTCAAAAGGTGGAGGGAAAACTTGAAAGTGGAGGGAAGAAAGAGTTAGGAGCATCAGAAAGTCATGGAAGTCTAGTTCCATTTTCTGAAAACTCCAGTCTAAGAATAAGTGGGTTTAGGTATTCTTTGAAGACAAATGAAACGTTCTAAAGTTCATCATTTTGATGATAACTTTATTGTCACTTTGAATGTACACCAATCGGCATACATCAAAATGAAATTTCGTTGCATGCAGCTCTCAAAGGGTCACCACCTCCGATATATACTCCTTGTTTGGGGCCCGCTCAAATTTCACATTGTCCATTTTAGTCTCTAGGGAGTGAACGATGGCACACAGGACAGATGGAAATGGGGCTCCGTGTGGATTAGCCCTCAAATTCGCTTGTATTCTGACAACCTCCCCTTCTTTCCTTTTTCTGATCCTGACTCTTCCACCTTTTCCTTGCTTCTTTTCGCCCCTGGAGCCGCCACCACCAACTCCTCCAAAAGCCTCTCTCTCTCTTCCCAACACAATGAGCATTTCTTTTTCTAGAAAGAGCCCCAACTGAGCTAGTGTAGCAGCCTAGAAACACTTGGTCTTGCCACTCCCAATTTCCCATGCCACCTTTGATATGGAGACAATATTCCTGTCCTACCATGCAGGGTCAGAGCAAAGAAGAGAGTAAAAGTAGAGCTGCTGAAGTGTTTCAAAAGCTCTAAAGCGTAAGATGTCTGTGTTTGCTTACCTTTTTGTACAGAGCTGATTGGTCTTGCTTCATTGTGGAATCAAGCCTTATCTAACAGCCAGACACTAGATTCAGGGAAAGAAAAGAAGGAAGAAGATTTGCGTATGTTGCTCTTTTCAAAAGGAATTTGGTTAGGCAATTCTAGAGCAGGAAACACAGAGTTCAGTGAGGAGGGTTTGGGTAGCCCTTCTTTTAAAAGGGGGTCTCCAATTAAACCATTTATAAATTTGTTTCTTTTCATATGCACATTGACAGTCCAGTGCTATGTAGCATACAGTCAAAATGCAGTATCTATGGGGTTGGAAGTACAGAGATAAATCAGACAAGAAAGAATGAAAAAGAACAAGGTCCAGATTTTCTCAAATAAAGGTGGCTTCTTCCCATTTTTACTCCAAATCAGATGCCTTTTAACTGATGATTCCACTACTCCGAAATACACTCATAAGATACACTCATAAACTCATAAATGTTCTTTCACTTTCTCTGTCTTGTTGGAGATCTCAAAGGGAGTGAAAGATCACTAACATTTAAATGGCCTTCAAAGTGACCACCACTTGGAATCATTACATCTGGTGACTTCACAGACCCAGCCATGCAGTTTTCTTATCCAGAGTGTCTGGAAATGGAGGCCTTCTTCTTCTTCCAGAAAATCTCGTCAATAGCCTAGTCAACAGCTTTAGCATTTTCTAATGATTTCTAACCCAATTTCAAACCACTCCCAACCCTGCTTAGCTTCTTAAGCAAGATAAGATCAGTTAGATGCTGCCACTTGCATATTATATTGTCTCGTCTATTCTCCCACACTTTGACATGACATGCTAGAACAAGGGTGGGGCACCAATGCCATTTTATGACTTGTGGACTTCAACTCCCCAAATTCCACCATGCTGGCTCAAGGGAATTCTTGGAGTTGAAGTCCACAAGTCATAAAAGGGCCAGGGTTCCCCACCCCTGGGCTAGAAGGAAGAATTCCAGGCAAAGGAGAAAAATGAGAAGTTATCAGCCAAATTATCAGATGCTAGTAAAAGTAATTAATAGGTCTAGCTGATTTGTTCCTTTTGCTGATCCCAGCAAACTGTCTTAAGATAAAATCATTTTACATTTTTCTTCCATCTCTGCAGCCTTTCTAGCCCTATCAACGGGCGAATATTTTGGCCAGAACTGGCTTCAGCTCCAAAGGAGAAGCTTAGTCCATCTCCAGACAGACCTCTTGCAAAATAAATGCCCAGCTATGTGTCCTTAGGCAGAATTCTGCTCCCAGTTGTGATTTATTACAAGGACTACTTGTAATAAAAGATAAAGTATATCACTTCTGGAAGCGGAAGTCCACACATCTTAAACTTGCCAAGGTTGAGAAACACTTTGGATTTCCCAGGACTGCATCAATGGCTGCCTGATAATTAAGATCCTTGGCACAACCAGAACAAGTCAATGGAATTAGGGGACAATGTGGAAAAGAACTCCTCAAATAATAATGCCTCCTGGGGATTTCTTAAAGCATTGATCCATGCCTTAAGCCTTATGATCCTGAGTCTCAGAGCAAGAGCAATAAAGGTTCAAACTCTACTCAACAGAGAGCCCCCACTCCCCATTTTAGCAGGACTGGCTAACAACATTTTGAAGCAAAGAATTCCAATTTACCATCCAAATGTGGTGGGAGCTCTCAAATCTTAAATGCTATTTGAGTAATATTTCTCAATTTGGCAAACAACAACAACAACAACAACAACAACAATATAATAATAATAATAATAATAATAATAATAATAATAATAATAATAATAATAATAATAATAATGTTGGAAGGGATCTTGGAGGCCATCTAGTCCAACCCTCTGCTCAGGCAGGAAACCTTATACCATTTCAGACAAATGGCTGTCCAGTCTCTTCTTTAAAATTTCCACTGTTGGAGTATTCACAGCTTCTGGAGGCAGGTTGTTCCATTGATTAATTGTTCTAACTGTCAGGAAATTTCTTCTTGCTTCTAAGTTGCTTCTCTCCTTGACTAGTTTCCATCCGTTGCTTCTTGTCCTGCTTTCAGGTGCTTTGGAGAATAGCTTGACTTCTATGTGGCAGCCCCTGAGATATTGGAACATTGCTATCATGTCCCCGCTCATCCTTCTCGTCATTAAACTAGACATACCCAATTCCAGCAACCGTTCCTTATATGTTTTAGCCTCCAGTCCCTAATCCTCTTTGTTGCTCTTCTCTGTACTCTTTCTAGAGTCTCAACATCATTTTTACATTGTGGTGACCAAAACTGGATGCAGTATTCCAAGTGTGGCCTTATTAAAGTGGTATTAACACTTCACGTGATCTTGATTCTATCCCTCTGTTAATGCAGCCTAGCACTGTGTTGATTTTTTTTTGACAGCTGTAGCTCACTGCTGGCTCATTTAAGTGATTGTCCAATAGGACTCCAAGATCCCTCTCACTTTAAATAGTGGGAATTTCAATTACCAGAATTCCCCAGCTAGCATTTTGGGAAGTGAAGTCCAGGCTTCTTAAAGTAGCCAAGACTGAGATACCTCCTATGCTGGAGACATCACCAAAAGCTAAATGAAGAAATTACCACTAATAATAAAGTTTAAAATGTTTTAAACACACTAATTTAAATTAGTGTAGACCAGGGGTCCCTAACACCGGGGCTGCAGCCCACTACCGGGCTGTGAAATATTCAGAACCAGGCCATGGAAGAGCGGATGGAACCCGCTGCTCACATGGACCCATTCCCTCTTTCCCCTCCCCCCCTCCACCAGTGAGCAAAGTCAGAAAGATTGGGCAACTCTGGTCTAGACAATGACAAAAACAATGGCACCATTGAAAAGTCAGGAGTGTCAGTGGAGAAGGATCAAAAAAGGCGACATGATGGTGGTGACAGTCATTGAAGCCCCACTTGTTTCATTAAATTTCATTTTGTTGGATAGGATAGGACCCATTGTTCAAGTCTGTCAAGACCTTTTTTGATCCCAAGCTTGTCTTCTGGGGTGTTGGCTGTTCCTTCCAGTTTACCGGTGGAGCTCCGGATGGCTCCCGACCTTCGCTCCTTCCAACGTGACCTAAAAACATACTTATTTGAACAAGCCGGCCTGGTCTGAAGGGTTGGGGTATTTTAATATTAACTGTATTAATTTTATTGGAATTGGGCTGTATTATTTAATTCTTTTTTAACTTTTGTACATTGTATTTTTACTGTATTTGCCCTGTACACCGCCCTGAGTCCTTCGGGAGAAGGGCGGTATAGAAATTAAATTATTATTATTATTATTATTATTATTATTATTATTATTATTATTATTATTATTATTATTATTATTATTATTATTATTATTATTATTATTATTATTATTCATTTTGCCACATCAATTGTACCACTATCTTGACTTTTTTTGACCATACCCCACAGCTACCAATGCCACCATTTATATTAAGTCCCTTAGTCAGCACTGTAAAGATGTGCCTTCTAACCCCTATCAAACCTCTTCTCCTTCAAATCTTCTGTTGATGGAGAGAAGAAAGAGAAAAAGAAGGTATCATGAAGCGAAGTGGCAAGGTAGGAATTAAAAGTGATGAATGTTTTAATTCGCACTTGGCTCCTGGGTGAAAATTACTCTGTCTGATCCCTTCTTTGACTATTCATTTAGAGCTTCAGAACTGTTTCAGAGTAGGGGAGAGAGGTTGTTTACAAAGCTAAAAAAGAATCTCTCTTTGTGTGATAATCAAGGGCAGGAAACCTAATGTCTCTGGGCACCAGGATAGCCACCAGCATTTCTGTGGTCAGCTGACTGTTCTTTGTAGATGGCTTCAATTAAAATAAAATTAAATGGGAAGCTACCAAGCCTCCAAACACCGGCCATTAGCCACATTGTTATGCGTAAAAATGAATAAATAGGATTTTATACAAATAGACAAGTACATGAGTGTTTGAGTATGTACTGACTACCTAAAAGTTGGCCCTCTGGAATAGCTTACACATAAAATTGTCAAAGGTGGACATAATTTTCCCCCAGCTCCTATAAAAGAAGATGCATTTCATTATAGGTTTCATGAATCCAGCATTCACATTTATGCAGAGAGTTTAAATTAATGGGATTCCTTTTGAACAATTCCCATATCATAATGACATCGTACTAGCCATGAAATTTTGCACCCAAGAAAGGGGTGGGTGGGAAATCAGCTAAGAATTCCAACATTTGGAAACCTCAAATTGAGAAATGATATTGAAGGAGGCCTAAACAAGCAAACTCTCAAATGTGTACAAGAATGCCTCTGGGCCCCACATAGACCCCAAGAGGCTTCCTCAGGAAAAAATAATTAACAATGATAGAAACCATAGCTGAGTGGTTTGCTTAAAAATGTACAACAATCTAAATTTAATAAATATAAGAATAGAATTAATCTCGATGCTAAACTGACCTTGTAGAGGTCTTATTTTTCTTTGGTTAATGTAATTGTTAGTTCTTTTTCTCTATTATATTTAGTATATTTCAATAACTGTAATATAGATAGATTTTTTTCAGATTGTGCAACTACTCGTATATTTGGTCATACTAGGTGTTTTGTCATATCTCAGCCATATCGCCTTCGCTTAAATGGAATTTTTAATCCTGGCATGTGGTCTTTTGGTTTGTCACATAGTCAGCCATATGTTCAGATGGAATTTGGAATTTTTGTCCATTTATTGGGTCCTTCCCAAGGACCTGGGATAGGCAGATGTGGATATTTGATGATATTAAAGGTATTGTCACAAGATATAAGCTGTTCCAAATAAAGTTCAGAACAGCTTTACGATTAACAAGAGTATACCGTTATTGTTATTATTATTACTATTGTTGTTATAGTGTTGCCAGGGGTGTGATGGTGGTTAAAGATGTTGAGCTTGTCAACTGGAAAGCTGACTGCCCAGGTTTGAGACCCGAGCACTATATGATGGGGTGAGCTCCCATTACTTGCACCAGCTCCTGCCCACCTAACAGTTTGAAACCATGCAAATGTGAGTAGATAAATAGGTACCACTTGGGTGAGAAAGTAACAGCGTTCCATGTACCTATGAACCCCTCCCTCTAAGAGCTGTACACAACTGGACAGGGGAAACCTTTATCTTTACCTTACCTACGGTGTTGCTTATTTTGCTAACCCCGCACAACTGAAAAACCCACAACATTAATACCTTGGCAGGAAGGTATTAAGCAACTTTAACATGCAGAATTTACTGTCTCACTTTCACATTTTGATAGTGCAAATCTGGAGATACTTTAGGCCAGTCATGTCAAAATGCCAGCCCGCGGGCCAGATGTGTCATGCCGAAACCGCGCCCACCCCATTGCCGGCAATGGGGGAAAAGTTGCAATACGTCACGTAACGTCACATGATGTCGCGAGTTGGACATGCCTGCTTTAGGCCAGTATTTTTCAGACATAGCAACTTGAAGATGTGTGGACTGGCTGGGGAATTGTAGGACTTGAAGTGCACCCAACTTCAAGTTGCTAAGTTTGAAGAACACTTCCTTAGGCCGGCAAATATAGTCCTGGGGTGCTGTGAGTTGTCTCTCTCTAAATCCCTGCACACTGAAAGTTCCTTTCAACTCTTTTTCCTTCCTGCTACTCTCTAGAAGATTTGCCCAATCCATGCCAGGCACCCAAGCCACGGGAACATCTCCAGTGTGACTTATCCAGCAGAACTTTCCATGCCACTTTGCTGATGAGTTGTTCTTCATTTTCCCCCACTCAGCTGCTGTAGTCGGCTTCTATTGTTTCTCCCCAACGCAAGGATATTATTAATTCCCCAGCACGTTCGAAACACTTGCATGAGCAACAAGGAGCATTTCAAAGGGATAACGAGTTCAACTCGCTCGGATGTGCGGGCAGCAGGAAGACAAAAGGATCTCTCCAGCCATCCCAGCGAGTGGGATGGGAAACGATGAATTGGAGGCTGATTAAAAAAAAAAATCACATCAGGATGACGATCTTTGCTTCCATATTTGCCACGGAGGATGTGTCAAAATTGGAAGGAGTGAAATAAAGTGGCTGATTTCATTAGGCACCATACAGAGTTTGAGTTGGGGGGGGGAGAGGTTGGAAAGAGGCCAATCAGTCTAGATGCATCTCTCGTTAACTTTCACAGAGTTCAACCATTGGTCCTAAATTTGCAAATGATACAAATGTGTTTCTATTGTTTTATCGGCATCCTGTCTTTTTGTCATGTAGCAATGTTGTTGCTGTTTTACTGCAGAGCTTCAGAAATGAACCAGGCACATGGTAATGGTGGTTTGAGGCAGGAGATTGGCTATCCAGCAACTTTCCTCCATCCATTGTAGTTGTTAGGACCTTTGGGGATATAAGGGTTAGATTTTACTTCCCAGCAGTGAACCTTACTCTGAAAATGGGATCACACAGCTCTGAACCTTGAGGATCATCTCCATTGAGACTATACCTCAGGGGTCTTCAAACTTGGCCCTTTTATGACTTGTGGACTTCAACTCCCAGAATTTCTCAGCCAGGTGCCTGGCTGAGGAATTCTGGGAGTTGAAGTCCACAAGTCATAAAAGGGCCAAGTTTGAAGACCCCTGCTATACCTGATGGTTACTGGGTGTCACAATCTGTAATTTATTGAGTCCACATCACCATGGCACAACAGCTGTAGCCATTAAAATTGAGCCACAGTACAGCTAGGCCTGAAATTACAACCATTCTTTTAGTGACTGTTTGAAGTTACAACAGCACTGAAAAAAATGACTTATGACCTGTCCTCACACTTATGACCATCACAGCATCTTACGATCCTGCACTTGGCAAGCTGCATATACTTATGACAGTTGCAATATCTTGGGGTGGGGTCACATGTTCTCCATTTGTGACCTTCCCAGCTAGCTCCCCGCAAACCAAGTCAATGGGGGGAAGCTGGATTCACTTAACGGCCATGGGATTCACTTAACAACTAGGATGATTCACTTGGCAACAGTGAGAAAAAAAGGTCATGGAATTGGGCATGACTGTCTTAACAACTGCCTCACTTAGCAATGGAAGTTCCGGTCCCGATTGTTATCATAAATCAAGGACTACCTTTATTGACAAGAGATGTCCAGGAAATAAGGCAAAACCCCACAAGATACCCAGAAAACTATAACCGTGCTCACTACAGTGGTTGCATGCAAAGAGCACTTTTCAGCAGTAATAAGAACACACACAAAACAAAGGGATGTCATCACACAATGTGCTTAACATGATGCCTGAATAAACCCATTGGCTGAGTTTGCACAATATATCAAGATAGAATCAAGATCACTTGAAGTGTTAATGCCACTTTATAACGCCTTGGTAAGACCACACTTGGAATACTGCATCCAGTTTTGGTCACCACAATGTAAAAAAGAGGTTGAGACTCTAGAAAGAGTGCAAAGAAGAGCAACAAGGATGATTAGGGGGCTGGAGGCTAAAACATATAAAGAACGGTTGCTGGAATTGGGAATGTCTACTCTAATGAAGAGGACTAGGGGTGGCATGACAGCAGTGTCCCAATATCTCAGGGGTTGCCACAAAGAAGAGCAAATCAACCTATTTTCCAAAGCATCTGAAGGCAGGGTAAGAAGAAATGGATGGAAACTAATCAAAGAGTGAAGCAACCTAGAACTAAGGAGAAACTCCCTGACAGTGAGAACAATTAACAGTGGAATGATGTGCCTTGAGAAGTTGTGAATGCTCCAACACTGGAAGTTTTTAAGAAGAGATTGGACAACCATTTGTCTGAAATGGTATAGGTTTTCCTGCCTGAGCAGGAGGTTGGACTAGAAGACCTCTAAGGTCCCTTCCAACTCTGTTATTCTGTTATCAAACTAGCTTGCAGCTAACGTGGTTAGAGTGCTGGGTGAACAGAGCCATTGTGTTATTTTAACTCAATCCTAGGATCTGAGGGGCCGTTTACACTTGCAAACATTTCAAGTCAAAAATGTACAATATCCCCTTCATCACGGGATATGGTTCACACACACTGCTACCCATAATATGATTTGCTTGATTTTGGGTTAGCACGCTGTATGAACCCAAGTCAGCTATAGCTTATTCAGTAGGACATGTTCAAGCAAATCATGGTTTAGGGTAATTTGTGAAACTGTGTCAGCATTTCTTGGGGATCTGATGTGTAGTTTTAGCATCTGTAGGAAACTAGCACTCATCTGATCAAATCAACATATTAATTTTGTGCTTGGGGTGGGGGAAAAAATGAAACTCTGATTTCGGTTTTACTGATTAGATTGATTCATTGTTATAGAAATGGCTAGTTTGTACTATTATGGAAAAGTAAAAAGTTTAGATTCGATGTTAATGCTTTACAGCAGACGTGTCACGCACAAGGCCCGGGGACCGGATCCGGCCCGCGAAGTGGTTTCATGTGGCCCGCGAAGCCATCCTGGAAACAGTGAGGGAACGGCCCCCACTGCCTTGGCCCTGGCCCAGAGACCCTCCTCCTGCCAGAGACCCTCAGATCTGTCCCACTCCTGCCCAGGCCCCCATAGACACCCTTGATGCGAACGATGTAGAGCTGGCCACGCCCACCCAGTAGGCCATACGCACTCTAGCCACACCCACCCAGTAGGCCACACCCACCATGGCCACACCCACCCGGCCCCCTGAGGGCAACTGCAATGCTGATGTGGCCCTCAATGAAATTGAGTTTGACACCCCTGCTTTACAGTATTCTGCTGCAACAGAGGAAGTCCGAAGTCAGTACGTTTTCTTCTCTTCCCCTTCTCCCTCCCTACTGTGTCCTACCATTTGCTTTTACATTTTTGTATTTTTACTCTATAATTTAATAAAAAATGTTATTTAAAAAACACGTCACCCAACATTGTCTTAATCATCACTGATTTCTATTTAATGCTATTCATTTCAGAGAAGGACTCAAAAATGGCCTCTCAAGCCATGCAGTACAAGGCACCATGCCATTATTCAGGACCTGAACTTCTTATAACAGTATTTTATTTGGATTTATTTTAGCAACTATGTTCTTAATTATTTTCAGACTCCATTATGTTGATCGTTTTTCTCTTACACACATCTACATATATAGAGAAGGAAGTAATACTTCTTTTATTCAGTACAATGCTTGTATCTGGCCTTAGGGCTATAATAAATTTGATTAGATTCGATTCTTAATCATCATTCGCTGTAATATTTCAACACGGCTTTGCTGCAAGAGCCGTGGAACTAAACCTGAGTCTGAGTGGCATTAGCAGGTAGCCATTTTAACTTCCCACAATGCTATTGGTGCTACACCAGGGCACTGTGGGAAATTTAAATCCCCGTCTTCTTTGATCACTTCCAGTAAATCCATAGTGGAAATCTGTTGGGTTGGTGCTCCGCTGGATTCTGAAGCCCAACAACAAAATATCGAAGGATCAGGTGTGTGGAGATGCTTCCTTTACCTCACGAGATTTTTATGGCATCCTGAAAGTGTAGAGGTAGTCCTCGATTTATGACCACAATTGAGCCCAAAATTTCTATTGCTAAGCAGACGGTTGTTAAATGAATTTTACCCCATTTACGACCTTCATTGCCACAGTTGTTAAGTGAATCACTGCAGATGTTAAGCTAGTAACACGGTTGTTAAGTGAATCCAGCTTCCCCCATTGACTTTGCTTGTCAGAAGGTCATCAAAAGTGATCACATGACCCCGGGACACTGTGACCATCGTAAATATGAGTCAGTTTCCAAGGGGCTGAATTTTGATCACATGACCCGGGGGATGCTGCAACGGGTCACTAAGTGAACTTTGATAAGTCGAGAACTACCTGTGTTTCATAAGAAGTCAGGGGACTTTTTATCAATGCCTGAATTGATTTAATTTTGATCGAAGTAGCAAAGCTTCATGACAGATACCTTTTCTGATATATTGAAATGGAGTACTAGCCGACTTACAATTATGTAAGCCAAGGCTGAAGGCCCTTATTAGGAGGAAAAAAAATGTACTTTATGTTTTAATCCCCAGTGACAGAACTACACTGGAATCAAAAGAGGCTCCAAACCGAATAAATACAGCAAGTAGATTGCTGTTTCTCTGATTAGTATTTGCTCACGCTGATGACAAGCAGCTTCCATTGATTAATTAATTAAGGCCTGTGTTGATTAATCTACCAGTTACGTTGATGAGACGGCATCCATTATTGACATGTGCTTTGACTTACAAAGTACAGATACCTATATTTCAATGTCCATCCAGAGTTGATGAGAAATCTCTACATCTTTGGCCAGTAAAATAATTCCTACCCTGAACTATTACCTCAGCAATGAATTAGTGGCACAGAATCATGGGGCTGTTTTTAAATAACTTTTGATCGCTTCCAAATGATAGCAGGAAAAGAAAAAAAAAGGACAAAACACAAAAATAAATTATCAAAAGAAAAAATAACCCTGCATAAATGCTTAAAAATAAGTGGGGGGAAAATACAGTAGACGTGTTTTATTTATTTATTTTGCTTTACCAACTGATTAAGGCTTTCCTCCTCTTTAGGAAGATATTCATTTCACACATATCACCCATCCTTTCTCAACCAAGATATTTGATAGAGAGTCAGCTCTGTTGAATGACATTGCTCAGTCTTGGGACCAACAACATGGTGGGAATCCTGTTTAAAGGGTGTCCAGCTCTCTCCCAGTTGTTAGCTTATGTGAGAGATGATGGTTAAGGGTGATTTCAATAATCAAGTTGGGACTTGTTTAGAACATAGAACAGGGGTCTTTAAACTTGGCCCTTTTATGACTTGTGGACTTCAACTCCCAGAATTCCTCAGCCAGGCATGCTGGTTGAGGAATTCTGGGAGTTGAAGTCCACAAGTCATAAAAGGGCCAGGTTTGAAGACCCCTCCCATAGAACATAGATAATAAGGTTGGAAAGGACCATGGAGGAAACCTTGGCTTTTAGCATCCTGGAAAAACAGTTGTCTAATCTTTTCTTGAAAACCTCCATTGATGGAGTTCTACAATTCCGGGAGGCAAGTTGATCCATTGATGAATTGTTCTCACTGTCAGCAAATTTCTCCTTAGGTCCAGGTGAAATGAAGTTCCAGTGAAATGGGTCTACATAGTTTTACATTTTATTTTTTAACTTTATAGGGTTTATTTGGAAAAAAAATGTATTTTATCCTGCAGAGAAATGGAGCTACATGCAATTATTAAAAAAAAAAGACCAGCACAAAGACAGAAGTCATAAGTGTTGTCACAAGAAAAGTTTAGAAAACAAAACACAGAAGTGTGGAAAATAGCCTGGAAATTATGTTATAAAACAAAAAAAGTCTAAAAATATTGTGTATGCTATCTGAAAGGGGTGTTTTTTTCCTTTATCCATTTCTTGAAAGGAAGAAAAAAATGATGATGAATAGCAGTATCCACAATCCATGGCTGCAAATTAGGCATAGTGTTGTATTGTGGTTTGTTGAATGGTGTTAGAGATATTGCCACAGGATGTAAGCTGTACCCCAATCTGCCTTTTGCAATTGACTGATGGTGAATTTGTCAATGCCGATGATGTTTGGGGAGCTGTTTTGGGATTGCACCCAAGGTGCTTATGATTATTGGTACTACCTTTGCTTTCTTTTGTCACAGTCGTTCTGTTTCTATTTGTGGGTCTTTGTATTTTGTGATCCTCTGTAGGTCTTTCTCTTCTATTCTTCTGCCTTCCGAGTAATGCCAAGTCCACAATCCAGACTTTTATGTCTTTCTCATCGACAATTGTTAAGTCGGAGGTGTTAAGTGGCAGGTGCCTGTCTGTTTGAAGTCTAAAGCCCCAGAGCACTTTAGCTTCTTCATTTTCTATGGCTTTCTCTATTTTATGGTCTCACGGTTCCTTATTAATACACCATTATTAGTGTTATTGTTGTTGTTGTTGTTGTTTCAGTGTTGCTTATTTTGCTAAAACCCACCACTGAAAAACCCACAATTCTTAATTAATACCTTGACGGGAAGAATGAGGACAACTTTAATATACAGCCACTGATCCAGAGTCATATAGCCCAAAACTGATGCGCTCCCAACAAGGAAAGTATAGATTTTAGTAGCTTCTTCTTTGGTTGCTCATCCATTCCTTCCTTCCTTCATTCTTCTATACCAATTGCTGGATAAGATGGCTAATTGTTTTAACATTACTTTAACTAACTTACCACATTGGGCACAATCATTTAACTTTAAATCTTGTATCCTGTATTCTTATTTTTATTGCCCTGTACACTGCCCTGAGTCCTTCGGGAGAATGGCGGTATATAAATCAAATAAATAAATAAATAATTCCTTCAATGGGATCTTTTTCAGTTATTTCTGAGTGGGGACTATCTCTTCCCTTTGTTTCATAAATGAAGCAGTCAATGAGAGGACTCTGTCCAAAATTCCACCTAGGAACATGCCTGATCCATGCAGTCTTATGACATCTGAGTTGGAAAGACACGGGGGCTTTCCTATCTATGGGCCTCCTCGTGAGAAGAGAGCCAGGTAGACCGATCAAATCCTGGTTAACAGCAACCACAGGGAAGATAGCCTTCTCTTCTATTTCCCAAGGCAGGAATTCAATTATTATCCCTACAGATCTGGAGCAAAGGAGAGGGCAATTATGCCACCTTCATACAGCTGTGCTGTAGACAGCTTTCTCTTTAAATAACAAAGAGCATATGAACAACTGCAGTGATTCACTTAACCACTGTGGCAAAAAAAAGGTAAGTCGGGGGCTACGTTTTACCAGCTTCATAACAGCCTAACTGTCACAGTGGGGACCCTAAAGATTGGTACAGATTCAGAAGATTCTGGTGTGGACAATCAGCTACAATGATCAGTCAATACGTCCACCTCCTCTCCTGATCCTAAAAAAGCCCTGATGTTGTGCTTTCTAAAATGCAGGGGCTATACTGATTCAAAATGGAAAATAGTTCAGTTACTGGAATTCTTGTACAGATAGTTCGCAAGTTACAGCCATTCATTTTAACAGTGGTTGTTAAAGGCCTCAGGAAAAAAAGAGCTTTAATAACCTACACTAGCACTTATGACCGTTGCATCCTGCCTTGTGATGATGTGATTGCAAATTGGCTGCTTGGCATCCAGCTTGCCTTTACGACCAGTTGTGGCAAGCTGGCGATCGCAATTTACAATCTTGTTTTTGTCCCGTGGTCCCAAAATGTGTCCCCTGGGGTAGCTGGCTTCACTTAACAACCGCATGGTTCACCTAAGGCTGTTGTAAAAATGGTCATATTGTTGAGTCTGCTCCATTCCATTCATCTCAATATCTCTTGTAAAAAGAGATTTGTGCATGGAAAAAAGTCCCCTTCAATTTTAGGGAGATCCAAAGAGTCAGGAATTAGACGGCAGCGCAAAATTGTTAGCAAAGAAGCATATAAGGGGACTGGAAGCTACATTCAAAATGCCCTGGTTTGCAGATAACCCAGGTACAGTTTGGCCCATTAAGCTGACTTTTTTTTCCTTATTTCAATTGTACTCATTGTGTCAATTCATATGCAAGTTGGAGAGTGTGTACATGACTGCGTGCATATTTGATATAAATTTCTGCTATTGCTGGAGAGAGAAAGAGAGGGAGCATAATAAAAGAATATACAGTATCATCGGACACACACACAAAAAGAAACAAAGAGGGAGAAAGGAAAAGGGATCCATGCAACGTTAATGCTCAAATTAATTCAAACTTATTGTTAAATTTTGGACCATGTGGAAAAAATATTGCTCATCTTCACATTTTTAGAACGTGAGATGTTTTGCTCTTTTTTTTACTAATGATGTTTAATATGAATGGCCAACCCTTGATATTAGTCTAATGGCGCTTTCATGAAAATTCTGACTCACTTCCTACAGATTCTCACGGAAAATGCTTATATTTGGACTGGACTGTCTTAGAGGGTGTACAACCCAGGGCTCACAAAGAACAGTGTTCCTATATCTTACCCGCAGAGGTAAGGCAAGTCCCCACTCTTCCAATTTTCTAGATGTCTGTAAAGATCTGGCTTTGCCAATTAGCCTTGAGGTCTAGAAGTATGATGCAGCCTTGGGGATGGCTGATGGCCTGAGGACACTCCTGCTGCCTTGTTAATCTCTCCTAGCTTTTTGGATTTTGAACTTGGTTGCTATTTGTATTTTAGCCTGTTTATAATGTTGCTTTTAATGTTTGCTTTTATTCATGTATTGATATGGTTTCTTTCTGTTGTTGCCCAGAGCCACTTAAGTGAAGTGGGTAGTGTGTAAATAAATAGGTAAAGGTAAAGGTTCCCCCACACATGTGTGCTAGTCGTTTCCAACTCTAGGGGCCGGTGCTCATCTCCATTTCAAAGCCGAAGAGCCAGCGCTTGTCCGAGGACGTCTCCGTGGTCATGTGGCCGACATGACTAGATGCCAAAGGCACACGGAACGCTGTTACCTTCCCACTGAAGTGGTCCCTATTTTTCTACTTGCATTTTTTACGTGCTTTCGAACTGCTAGGTTGGCAGAAGCTGGGACGAGTAACAGGCGCTCACTCTGTTACGCGGCACTCGGGATTCGACCCACCAAACTGCCGACCTCCCTGTGTAAATAAATAATGAAGGAAAAAATTGTAATTTCAGGTTTTCAGTGAACATGGGATTCTGCGACCTCCTCCTCCTCCTTCATTTTTTCGTCTGCAAGCGCAGGGTTGAACAAACACCATTTCATGGGATCAAACACAGCAATCAGGTCCAGCTTCATGTCCATGTCAATTGGGTCCTGCTACTTTTGCCTGGCCTCAGTTTTGCATGAATTAAACCTTTATAAGAAATAAATCTGGGCAGCCTTGGGCCATTTTTCAAGGGTGCCCTGAAATCCTGCTTTGATGATCCAATTTGTTTGTGAAAATGATAAGGGAAGCCTATCCCATATGGAGGAGAGCTAGCGAGCAAATTCCAACTGTTTTCCAATCAGCCAGAAAGACACTTTGCATTCTTTTAACTCTTTTACTGACAGCCATGCAGCACGCTGGTGATTAGGAGAGGAAACCAAATGCGAAGCAAGTGTGAGAAGATCTGGTGGGTGTTACAGTCTTGACATATGTTGACATCTGACACATTTACAAAACCGGCTCAGCATATGCTGAGTCAATATTGATTGTTAGAGTGTTGGAAAACTCATGTTGCTTTCAACCTGGTTATAATCTGAACAATATGGCAATGGATCAGGAAGAAAAAGGAACAAGAAGGAAAGCATTTTTATAAAGAGAGAGAATGGAAGAAGAAGAAGAAGAAGAAGAAGAAGAAGAAGAAGAAGAAGAAGAAGAAGAAGAAGAAGAAGAAGAAGAAGAAGAAGAAGAGGAGGAGGAGGAGGAGGAGGAGGAGGAGGAGGAGGAGGAGGAGGAGGAGGAGGAAAGTTCACCAACAGGTGACTAGAATGTCAGCAGTAAAGATACTCTATAAACCTGTAATACTTTTACTGGTGTTTGAAATAGAGCAGCACTAAACATTTCACAACAAATCTATTGATCAATGTATGAGATTTATATCTAATACCTCAAATCAGCATAGAAAGGAAGAGGATTCATTGGGCCAAAGTGAGTTTGGTGGAGAGCAGCCTTCAACTTGGGTCTTATAAAACCCGTAGTGGGTCTTATTACAGGTGGAGATGAAACAGCGTACAGGGGGGAGGTACAAAAACTATCCCTATAGTGTTTAGAGAACAACTTGCACCTGAACATTGGCAAGAAAAAGGAGATGGTGCTAGACCTCCGGAGGAAAAGAGAGGAATCTGCCCCACTTTACATCGGGGGGGGGGCTGTGTGGAGAGAGTTTCCTCCTTTAAATTCCTGGGAGTCTACTTCTGTGAAGATCTTACCTGGAAAGTTAATACAACCCAGGTGGCCAGAAAGGCCCAACAGAAACTCCACTTCCTCAGGATCTTACGGAAGAATAAGGTAGAACAACGGCTAATAACCTTCTTTTACCGGTCTACTATACAGTAGAGAGCGTTCTCTCACACTGTATTGTGGTTTGATATGCTGGCCTGACAGCCACGGATAGGAAGATATTACAGAGGGTGGTGAGCACAGCACAAAACATCATGGGCTGTCCCCTGCCACCACTGGATAACATTGCCAGGGCTCACTGCCTTGGAAGAGTGAGGAAAATTCTCAGGGACGACTCACACCCTGGTCGGTACCTCTTTACTCTCCTACCATCGGGTAGGAGATACAGGAGTATAGCCAGCCGTACCAACAGGCTGAAGAACAGCTTCTATCCATGGGCTGTCAGGCTCTTGAACGGGAAATAACTTTATGTATGATTGACTTATGAGGCCGGTGTGTTGGCTCACATGGTGTAACAAGATGGTGGGTTTGTTGTCACCGTGAGTTGTGGGGGGGGGGAGCACGAAGGGAGGTTCAGCCAATCTCAATGTATACATGTTGTAGTTTGACAATAAAGGTTCATTCATTCTTCCCTTTTTAGTCCAACATCTTCATCATAACACCACACTGACTCACTAATTAATTGCCTCAAAGAAAGAGAAAAGAAGTAATGATGTTGGGACACAGAGCAAATTTAGTTTTCGAGTTTAAGAATTTCCTAATACAAATCACCCAGCAGAATATAGTTGCATATAAATGCAACATTGTATTTCAGCATGTTGTCAGACACACAACTATACAATTGAAGGTTGACAAGAAGAGGAAATAGTGTGTAGATGCGAGATGACAGGATCAGAGTGTCTGTAGGGTTTGGTCAAAACAATCAGGACAGCACCTACAACAGGGAGGTTAAACAGCTTTAATCCTGCCATCCTGGATCCTTTCTTGACTTTTTTGAACTCCCCCTACAGAAACCCCTTCTCAGGATTAATGGCCTTTGCAAGTGGGAGTGAAGCATGCCAGGACAACACAAAGGATTCCAACACACAATTGCTCCTCTACAAATATGTTCCTTGATCTTTCACTGATGTTATTTATTTATTTAGCGTATGGCAAAAATGTTAAAAAGCCCATCACAATTACATTCTCAATGAGCAAATATGAAACTGTTTAGTCTATTTACAAATTCAAAGGTAGACTAATTGTATAGTCCGTACATGATGGAGTTGCCTACAGAAAATAACTTGGGTTTGTTTCCCTGATATGCGCACAGAGGACATTGCTCCATAATATGCCCCACTGTCTGTTTTGGAGCACCGTTGCTACCTTCGGAAGAGAAGAGCTTTCCCATTTATGGAGGAGACTAGGTGCACCTGCCATGTTGAATCCTAAAAATGTTGAGGATTGACCAGGTCTTAATGGAGTAGATTGAATCCTTTTGGATTCAAGAAATGTTGTGACACTCATTCACTACGTGTCTCTCAAGGACAAATTATTATTATTATTATTATTATTATTATTATTATTATTATTATTATTATTATTAATAATAATAGGCACCTTGGGTGCAATCCCAAAACAACTGGAGCACCACTTGAACACCATTGGCATTGACAAATTTGCCATTAGTCAATTGCAAAAGGCAGCCTTACTAGGAACTGCTTCCATCCTGACACGAGATCTGTAATACCATCAAACATCCACATCTGCCTATCCCAGGTCGATAGGTAGACAAAAAATGTCAAATCCAGTCTGAACATCTGGATGATGATGATAATATAATAATAATAATAATAATAATAATAATAATAATAATAATAATAATAATAATAATAATAATAATAATAATAGTAGTAGTAGTAATAATAATAAAGCAGCCCAGGTCCTTGGTAAGGACTCAGTAGGTAGACAAAAATGCCAAATCCAGTCTGAACATCTGGCTGACCGTGCAACGATCAACAATAATAATAATAATAATAAATAAAAAATAAATTTGGAGGGGACATTGGAGGTCATCTAGTCAGATCCCCTGCTCAGGTAGGAAACCCTACCATTTCAGACAACTGTCTTATCCAAGCTCAGAACAGAGTACGCTAAAACAAAACTTCTTTTTATTTGGAAAAGAGCAGCCAATTTTCATATTCTTTCCCAGGAGGAGAAGGAAAAGAAGATAGGCTGGGATTAAAGCTAATGAAAAAGCAACCATCTGTTGGATCTGCTGCTTTTTGCATGAAGAGGCCTGGAGCTTTTCTGGCTGACTGAAGATGACCAAGCCGGGATTTCTCTCTCAAGACCTCAGCTTCTCCCTCTCCTAAGTGCTGACTCCATTGTGGATCTTGAATTAGTTAAGAGCCAGGAAGATGCTCATTGGTTGAACTAGGAGCCTTGCTAATCTTCTGAAGCCGTCGCTGAATTGCTGAAGCTGTTATTCGGTGATTAAAGTACACAGGAGCCCACTTAGTTGGTTGGTGGTGAAGAGCGCACTACACACAAACACAGAAACAGTACAGAGAGTAGCTTGTAGCAACATCAGCTCGAAGAGGCAAGCAATTAAATTCAACTAGGTGCTTTTTTTTTTGCTTCAATCTATTCTGCCCAAGGCATCATCTTTCACATTCTTTCATATCTCAATAGCATTTCACAGACTATAATAATCTACCGAAGACAGCTTTGGAGGTAGGTAGGCATTACGGCCTCTTAATACAGCTAGAGATTTGGGGGAGGAAGTGAACTCTTTTGCTGAGTTTTAGCACAATTAATGCAAGAATGGAATCTGAGACCGGCTGGGGAAATGACAGGGAAATCTCTTTTTCTGCCTACCTGTACACCCAACACATTTCTGCCCTGATATTCTCCTTTTGTGGTAGCGTTTGCAATAGAATAAAAAGCTATTTTGGTGAAAACCGTGCATTCAAATCTATGGTGCAGAATATGTTGGGGAAAAGCCTAAGGGAAAGAACATATAAGTGTTGTGATTCAGGGTCAGCCTGTGGGTTTGGCAGTTGGGTCGGAGGAGGAGGAGGAGGAGGAGGAGGGGGGTGTTGAAGAGCTTGATGAGAGCCCCCAGCCAGGCCCCTCTCATCTGGTCACGACGCAGACCCAGCTGTGTGAGCCTGACAGCGTGGATGAAGATGACCCACAGCTGGCCCTGTTCAAGGACGCCCGATGCAGGAGGCAGTCAATCAGGAGTAAACAGAGGAAGGCAATGGGGCTCCTCGGAAGGAGGCAGAGAGAAGCCACGCCCTGAACTGTATTTAAGGGGGAATGCGTGGGAGGGCTGGTTTGCTGAAGGCAACCGCTTGAATAGTTCCTGTTTCATAGTTCCTGTTTCATGGTTGGTGTCTGTTTTATGTTAATAAATTTGGCAGGCTTTATTCCAGCCTCTTGCCGTTTGTAAAGGGGTTGTCCCTGCCTTTTCTGCAGGGCCGGTAGCAGGCTGGTACAGAACAATATGTCACAACTGCCACCCCGCTTTGCTTGCTGTCAATCTGCCATAAGCAATGGGGGCTGGGGGGGGAGAACTGTGGGGTGGGATAGGGAGAGGTAGCATGAAAGGAATCAAAACTACTTGTTGTGCCCGTCATCTAGTATCTATGTGAAATTGACACAACACCATCCAGCCTGCCCAGACAGGGACTGTTACCAAAACAATTTGTTTAAATGTAATTGGACAGTTTGAGATAACCAAGAGGGGAAGTGGGGAAGAAAGGAAAAGTTGGCCACATAACTTTGGGTGCAAAAACCTCAGATCCAGCTTGGCTTTGCTGTAACCAATTCGACTTTAGTAAAGTGTACTTTGGTTCATGATAGATTGGAGAGTCTTTCTTTTCTAACTGACCAAGTTGGAACACCTGACATTATATGTGCATACATGCTCATGGCAAGGGGTACAAAGTTTCTTTCAAAATCTTACATGGATTCAGCAATGGATTCAGCAATGAATCTTACATGGATTCAGCAATGAGGGGGAAAAATATGCAGTGCTTAAGGACAGAGGAACATGAATGAAGTCAAATGTGACTCATTCCTGCATTGCTACTTGCCACCTAGAATGCCTTGCTAAATTGGCCTTCTAGTCACTTGAATTGGTTCAATAATTGATTTGAATTCAGGGCCCCAACTCACCTGTAAGATAGGAACAGGAAAGTGTGACTCAACTTACAACTGAAGAAATAATGTGTTTTCTTGAAGAACAAGGTGAAAATTGATGTAGAGACATAATAGAGGCAACAGTGCTTGCAAGAGGAAGACTATGGAGAGACAAAACAAATGGCACAAACTAGACTCAGTAAGATATCCTTTCTGTCCTCATATAAGTAAGATATCGTATTCTGTCCTCATATTCCAGCATTGGAGGGGCTGCCACAAAGAAGAGGGGGTCAAATTATTCTCCAAAGCACCAGAGGGCAGGACAAGAAACAATTGATGGAAACTTATCAAGGAATGAAGCAACCTGGAATTAAGGAGAAACTTCCTGACAGTGAGAACAATTAACCAGTGAAACAGCTTGCCTTCAGAAACCGTGGGTGCTCCATCACTGGAGATTGTTAAGAAGAGGCTAGAAGTCATTTGTCTGAAATGGTATAGGTTCTCCTGTTTGAGCAGGGAGCTGGACTAGAAGACCTCCAAGGTCCCTTCCAGCTCTATTCTATTCTATTCTATTCTATTCTATTCTATTCTATTCTATTCTATTCTATTCTATTCTATTCTATTCTATTCTATTCTATTCTATTCTATTCTATTCTATTCTATTCCATTCCATTCCATTCCATTCCATTCCATTCCATTCTATCCCACATCCTCTATTCTATTCTATTCTATTCTATTCTGTTCTGTTCTGTTCTGTTCTGTTCTACTCTACTCTACTCTACTCTACTCTACTCTACTCTACTCTACTCTACTCTACTCTATCTCTGGGATTTAATTAAAATTTAAACAATGGAACAGCCTTCTTCCTGGAATCCTGAAGGCTCCATCACTAGAGAAATTCAAGCAAAGGCTAGATAGCTGATGATCTAAGGATTACTGCCTTGGATAGGGGGGTTGGACTTGAAGACTTTAGGGATTTCAGGATGCTGTTACAGGCAGTCCTTGACTTACCAACCACAACTGAAACTGGAATTTTGGTCTCAAGTCAGTGCAGACATAAGTGAAGTCACCATGGGGTGGGGTGCACTTTTATGACTATACATTCAGCAGTTGTAAAATGAATCATGGGTTGTTAAGCAAATTACATGTTCGATAAATGAATCCAGCTATGCCAAAAGACTTTTTTTTTGCCAGAAACTGGCAAAAAGGGCTGCAAATCATGATCTCATGATCTTAGGATGCTGCGACTGGTTGTAAACGCAAGCTGGTTGCCAAGCATCTGTACTGCAATCCTATGATCATGGGGACAGTAACATAGCCATTAGTGCAAAGGTCATAAAGGCCTTTTCTGAGGCCATTCGTAAGTCTGAACCATTGATCAAAGAATGCCGGTAAGCCTCTGTTGTAATTTCTTTGGTTTAGTCTAGGAGTCGGCAACCCGTGGCTCTTTCATCCCTCTGCTGCAGCTCCCTGTCCTCCACCGCCAAATTGATTCAATCAATCAATTCCAACTTCTCGCAGGAAAAAAAAAGCAGTGGCAGTGGGGTGCTCCATGCAGGGGGAAAGCAGCAACGGTGGTAGAGCGCTCCGTCGGGGGCGGGGGAAAGCAATGGCAGTGGGGTGCTCTGTGTGGGGGGGGCAGCAGAAGAGGTGGTGGAGTGCTCTGTCGGGGGTTGGGTGGGGGGAAGTAGTGGTGGTGGGGCACTCCATGCGGGGGGGAGGGAGCAGCAGGGTTTTGTGGCTCCCAGTATTTTCTTTTCTGTGGGAAACAGGTCCAAATGGCTCTTTAAGTGTTTAAGGTTGCCGACCCCTGGTTTAGCCTTTTCCTTTTCCACACACCAGATGACACAGCTTTCCCTTAAAGAGAATAATGATACATATTATATATTGTTGTTGTTGTTAGTTGCGAAGTCGTGTCCGACCCATCGTGACCCTATGGACAACGTTCTTCCAGGCCTTCCTGTCCTCTACCAACTTCTGGAGTCCATTTAAGCTCACGCCTGCTGCTTCAGTGACTCCATCCAGCCACCTCATTCTCTGTCGTCCCCTTCTTCTCTTGCCCTCAACCTTTCCCAGCATTAGGCTCTTCTCCAGTGAGTCCTTCCTTCTCATTAGGTGGCCAAAGTATTTGAGTTTTAGCTTCGGGATCTGGCCTTCTAAAGAGCAGTCAGGGTTGATCTCCTCTAGGACTGACCGGTTTGATCGCCTTGCAGTCCAAGGGACTCGCAGGAGTCTTCTCCAGCACCAGAGTTCAAAGGCCTCAATTCTTTGGCGCTCAGCCTTTCTTATGGTCCAACTTTCATACATACATACATACATACATACACACACACACACACACACACACACACACACACACACACACACACACACACATATATATATATATATATATATATATATATATATATATATATATATATATATATATATAACTTCTATAAGTATGCATACTTTGTTCTGTATGCATTTTGAGGGAGAGAGTCTAGAAACTTGGAAAATAGATAGATAGATAGATAGATAGATAGATAGATAGATAGATAGATAGATAGATAGATAAATTTGTGTACTTCATATGCATACTTTGTTTTCCAAAGTAGCTCTCCTGTCTATTTATTTTTCAGTCCCTATTTTGAGGAAACATTCTGGTGTCAAAATGATGTTGAAGCTACTCCACCATCTAAGCCAGCAGTCCCCAACCTTTTTGGCACAAGGGACAGGTTTCATGGAAGACAATTTTTCCACAGTGGGTTGAGGGAGGAGTGTGCAAGCCAGATCCCACGCATGCACAGTTTTGCTTGCCCACTGCTTACCTCCAGCTGTGCGGGCCAGTTCCTAACAGCTCATGGACCGGTACTGGTCTGCAGCACAGGGGGTTGGGGATCCTTGTTCTACACCATCAAAGAACACCTGCTTTATTGCCAATTAAAATGGTGTCCTTTACCTGGGTCACCACGACATTCATTGCCACTAATGCTATTGAAATCCTTTAAAGCAGTCACAATGTTACAAGACTCAGCTCCATCCTGGATCTGCCAATGACCTCCACTCTCAATCTGTTGCAGCAGGCAAGTATTACTAAAGGCCAGGGGAATAAATTCACACTTAAAATACTGAGGTTGAAAAGTACAGTAGGAAGATGCAAGGTCCAGTTTGCTCACCAAAGGAACCACAGTCCATCAGTAAGTTAGGGATGATCTGCATTTTGCTTGCAAGATCCAATATATACTGACAGATATTTCTCTTGGCACCCATTAAGGTTTCTGCAGCATTTGACTTTTCTTTTCTTTGCTGAAGCCTTTAACATCCTTTTTTTTTTATTTCCCATTCTGGTCCCTATAGGCATTTGTAGGAAAGACAATTGGTGACTGGTGTAGCCTGGGGCTTGTTTTGGAAATATTTGAAGCCACACTTCGCTGATGCTTTATTTGTTCTCCAGCTGTCTTAGTGCCAACCCAAAAGGCAGACATTCTTCTGTTTCATGTCTCATACAGTTTGAGGGAAGGGAATTTCCTTGGAAGTCCTCTCAGGGCAGAAGGAGATTTCAGTGACACCTTTCTATTTGTTTGTTTATTATTAGACTTTTAAAATCCAATAAAAGCATGAAGTATAAAGAATCAAAGGAAGGTTGAGGAAAGGAAAAGGGGAAAAAATATATAATTATGAGTTCCGCCTTCCCTTCAATCTAGTAGTTAACATTTTATTCTTTCTATTCTCTCTTTTTTATATAATTCCCTTTCCTTTCCCTTTTAACCAGTGGTGGGATTCAAATATATGAACAACCAGTTCTCTATATGGATGCCGCTTCCGGAAGTCCGTTCTGGACCTGGGCAACAAAAAATTAGCGACCGGTTCTGCCAAAGTGGTGCGAACCGGCTGAATCCCACCACTGCTTTCAACCCTTTTTAATCCCCAAATCCATAAATCGGCATTTCAATCTAATCTTCATTCAACAAAAAAGCCATATAAGTTTTCTTGTCTTTCAAAAAAAAAAAAAAGGTCTTTATCATTTTTCCCTGACCAAACTGGTCATTTTCACCACCTCCACTGGTTCTGTCCATTTTATAATCCAATCTTCCTGTGGATATTTTTTATTATTTATTTATTATTTATTATATTTTATTATTCTTCTGTCTTGGTGCATACAGTAATCTTAACACAGCCACGATAGAAAGTACTAATTTCCCATATTTTTTCTACTTTCTACTACTGTAGAATCCTATAGCAACAATTATGGTTTCATCATCATATTAATCTGTAATGCCTTTTGTATCTTGGTTGCTTTTTTTTTTAATAGGTCCACCACCCAAGTAGAAGGTCCCAAAATTTGAGACATTGTCTTGGGGGAAGTTTGAGTTTTTCCACTATTGAATGATGAATTGGCACAGGATGTCTAGGTGTGGATGCAACTGTCAGGTTCCAAGAACTAAGAATTACCTACAGACAGAATCTTGCCAGACTACAGCAACTATCTGAATAACTGTAGATATACTCTGTGAATTGTTAGAGAGAAAACGTCTTCATCCTCTTTCAGCCTACCAAACTTTCCAAGCTCTACTGCCTTTTTCCCTCTGGGGAAGCAGTCCCTCTACCCTGGGAGTCCAGACTGTATTCCAGCACATTAACCGTGCTTCCATTTCATTAAAATTCTCCACTTAATTTGGGGTTGTTTTTTTTTCTTATTTGTTTGTTATTCTGCCATCTCTACCTTTTTTTTCCTTCTTGTTGTTGTATTGTCATGTTTTTCATGTTTTAATCCTTTGTAAACAACGCAGAGCTGCTGGAAGTCAGGCAGCATATACGTGCAATAATAATAATAATATAAAAATATAATAATAATAATAATAATAATAATAATAATAATAATAATAATAATAATAATAATAATAATAATAATATAAAAAGGTAAAGGTTCCCCCACACATGCGTCCTAGTCGTTTCCAACATCTCCGTTTCAAAGCCGAAGAGCCAGCGCTTGTCCGAGGACGTCTCTGTGGTCATGTGGCCGGCATGACTAGATGCCAAAGGTGCACGGAACGCTGTTACCTTCCCACCACCTATTTTCCTACTTGCATTTTTACGTCCTTTCAAACTGCTAGGTTGGCAGAAGCTAGGACGAGTAACAGGTGCTCACTCTGCTACGTGGCACTCGGGATTCGACCCGCCAAACTGCCGACCATTTGATCGACAAGCTCAGCGTCCTAACCCACTGAGCCACCGCGTCCCTAATAATAATATAAAGCATTGCAAATAGAAGTAGAATAACTGTGGCAAAAGAAAGCAAAGATAACGCCAATAGTAATGGGTCCTTGGGTGCAATTCCAAAGCATCTAGAGCACCACTTGAACACCACGGGAATTGACGAAATCCCCATCAGTCCATTTCAAAAGACAGCTTTACTTGGAACAGCTTACATCCTGCGATGTTACCTTTCATATTACAAACAACATTTGACTATCCCAGATCCTTGGGAAGGACAGTAAGTGGATAAAAATGCCAAATCCAGTCCAAATATTTGGTTGACTCTGTGATCAACCCTAATAATAGTTCAGTCGCAAGGGAAGTCATTCAGAGTAAATGCCCAATTAACTTACTTTCATGGTTTGTTTTTTTAATCCCATTTATATCCCGCCCTTCTCCGAAGACTCAGGGCGGCTTACAATCTAAGAAGCACAAACCAATGTGCTTAGCAATAGCCTTCATTCTATGTATATGCCTGCTTATTAGGGCTTTTGCCCCCCCCCCAAGCAGCATTTTTACAAAGTCAGCTTATTGCCACCAACAATCTGGGTCCTCATTTTACCTACCTCGGAAGGATGGAAGGCTGAGTCAACCTTGTAGTTGCAGTGTTCCTGAAACCTTGAAGGGAGAGTTGTGCCCTTGAAGACCTATTCCACCCTTGCAGATTTTTGCAATCTGTTCTGCATACGATGCAGAACTTCTGAAGGCTCTTTGTAGCTTGCTGTTCTTTGTCGAGACCAAAAAATAGAAAGAGACAAAAATGGCAACTATGGATTCAGTCTCCAGCCGTTCACCCTCTTCCATTTTCCTTCTCCAAAGGGGAAAATGAGGAGGAGGGAAGCCAGTTCAAATGTGAATTATGGCACCAAATACCAACTAATCCCCTAATCCTGAGAAGTGGAATGGCTCTGGGGAAGAGAAAAGGTCAGTTTCCCTCTTACTAAGTTCTTTGGGACCACCAGCTGTGTCCTTCGCCCTGGACGTGCAATCTGTCATTGCACAAACAATTATTCCAGCTACTTCTCTCCAGTGTTGTTCCTCCAATGCTAGGCAGCAGGATGTTTCTTATACATCTTTAACTGGGGGGGAAAGCATGAAGAAGCTTCTGTTTTTCACACCTATGGAAGAACACCTATCGCTAAGCAAATGGACAGCAGAAATTGTAAAGAAAACTCAGGAAAGACGTCTGCAATGGTCAGAAAGAAGCAGATCAGAACTGGAAAGAGAGCCAGTCGTTCAATCCTTCCGTCTGGCCTTCAGATATTGTTGTGTTTTCTATGTGTACCTGAGTGAGAAAGAGAAACCATATATTTTCAGCTCTGTACATCTCAAGTCTATCTTCTCCTCACCGGAGAACACATGAAAACGTATCTTGGCCTACAGGGCTACATCTCCGTCTCTGCATCTCTCTGCATGGGTTGGCTCCTCCAGTTGACAGCCATTTCTCAGCAGATCTCAGCTGAGCTCCTGTGACTTGCCCTTCTGGCAAAGTTCACCAGCAGATGAGCTGTGTGGGTGGAAATCTCTGGAGCAGTTGCTCAAGCCAAGGTATGGCCAGACACAACTGCTTCTCTTTGTGTGTACAACTGTATGAGGAACTGCTTGGGGTCTTCCTCCAGGGGAAACTGGGGGGAGGGGAGAGGAGAGGGGCTTATTTGGTCTTTTTTTTACATTAACAGATCACCAGATGTGTAAAATATGCCTCTGTGTGTGTGTGTGTGTGTGTGTGTGTGTGTGTGTGTGTGTGTAAGAGAGAAAGAGAGAGAGAGAGAGGGAGAGGGAAAGAAGAATATGAGAGACAGAGCAGAATTATTAAAAAATATTACTGGGCTTATTGGGACTTCATTTCCATGGCAATTTACAAATGAAGCAACATGCAAACCTTGGATCAGAACAGCTTGCAGTTTTATTTCAGAAGTGGGGAGGAGGGGAGAATTAAGAAAAAAATATATATGTTGGTAAGCAGAACCGTATCTAGCAGTCTCCCCATCCTGGTGCAATCCAGGTGCATAGGAGCACAGCTCCCTTAATTCACAGCCAGGTAGGGTGACAAGTCAACCCAAAAAACCCCAGACTGAATAATATTGCATCAGGTCTTCTCTGTATAATTGTCTAAATTCACAGAGGCCACAGGTCATATTAAATAGATGCATTTGCACTTGACTAGCATTATTTTTTTTGTAATATGTGTGTGTCAGAGAGAGAGTGCACGCACACACACACACACACACACACACACACACACGAGTCTGTGTGCTTTGACCCCTTGTGTGAATCCAGCTGTTTGGATTTGAAATGGTTTGATATATTGGTGAATTCCAAAAGTGGGCTAATTCAGGAAACAAGTTGGCCATGGTGGACGAAGGCAGCCAACATGTCAACATTCCAGGCATGAGTAGATAGGTGGCTTGGAGGAACCAAGGCAGGGACCACAAGGGGTGTTTGAAAATAATAATAATAATGTCAAGATGATAGCAATAGCAATAGCACTTAGACTTATATATCACGCCATAGTGCTTTACAGCCCTCTCTAAGCAGTTTACAGAGTTAGCATATTGCTTCCAAAAATCTGGCTCCTCATTTTACCAGCCTCGGAAAGATGGAAGCCAGAATCAACCTTGTGCCAGTCAAGATCGAACTCCTGGCTGTGGGCAGAATCATCCTGCAATACTGCATTCTAGCCACTGTGCCACCACAGCTCTTATGATGCCTTAGTAGTATGTTCAAAGCTCCACCCATTTTTAAAATCCTTGCAGGAACCTTAATATCTTCATGAGTATACAGAAAGATGCTTTTTAAAAATGTTTCTGAGATTTTACTCAGCAACTAAATAAGGGCTAGAATTGTCAGTGGCTACTCGAGTATTTGAGTGAAAAATGGAAAATTTGGAGAGGAAAAATTGGAATGGTTTGTCCTCAAACAAACATGGATGACCGGAATCGTGATATGGGACAAGAACCAATGAAAGCCATGAAAATCCCAGCTCTTTTATGGATTACTTCCATTTTAAATTAATTTTTTAAAGATTTGTTATAAGTTAAAAACAAATAAAACAAAAATTGAGAAAGAGAAGAAAGAGGCAGAAAGGTTAAAAAAAGAGGAAAAAGTAGTGACTTCTGACTTTTTTCAGTGCCATAGAATCCAAAAAAGTGTTACAGTCTCAACCTTTTGTTTTACATTTCTAAATGTTTCAAGCCAACTACAAACACATTCCAGTTATAAAAACCTAAAATTAAACTTTCGTTTTTATTTCAGTTTCAAGTACAAAAATCTAGAGCTGGTTTCCCAGTGGAAACAAAGCTAGATAAATTCTTAATTAGAGCTGTCATTTTTGCCATCTCCTCCAACGCTTTCATCTTATAAGGCCCTTGGTGGCACAGTGATGAAAGTGCAGTATTGCAGGCTGACTCTGCCCACTGCCAGCAGTTCGATCCTGACCGGCTCAAGGTTGACTCAGCCTTCCATCCTTCCGAGGTCAATAAAATGAGGAGCTCGATTGTTGGGGACAATACGCTGACATTGTAAGCTGCTTAGAGAGGATGCTATGAAGTGGTATATAAGTGCTATTGCTATTTTCCATTGTGTTTGGATTACTACCATTATTTTTAAAAAAAAATCCTCCCTCCAGGCAAGTCTTTTTATTCCTATCATTCAAAGGATGCGTAAGACCCATTCCATTTGCTTTTATTTTGCTGGCCAGTTTCCCTCCATGCAATGGACAATAAATCCAGAACTTTGCCAAATTCTTTCATCTTGTGATCAGCGGGAAGTCTCACCGAGATTCTGCAAAGAGCATCCTTTCCTGGGAAGTCAAGACAATGAAACTCATACTTAACTGATACATGTTGGGAGGGCAGCTAAATTCATGCATTGCCTTTCACTTTTCAAAGAGAGTGAAGAGAGTGAAGCAACTAAGTGGAGATAAAGAGATGTGGGAAGAATCTTTTTCTAAAGAAAACAATAAATCTGCCTCACTGCCAACACATGGGGAGTGCAAGCTGAAGAATCCGGATCAGTTCCTGAGTAGATTTAGAGTTAGGTTTCAGCAGTGCTTCTTTTGTAAAAGAAAAAGGTGCCGGAACTCACACATGTCATACAACCCGCCTTGCCTACCCTACAAGGTTCCATCCAAAAAAGTTGCCGGAACTCCGTTCTGAGCGTTCTATGAGAAAAAAAGCCCTGGGTTTCAGCTAGTCGAATACAAAATGGAAAAGTCTACAGTGGATAATACAGTGAAGGAAAAATATCTAAATATCTTATAGTGGCTAAATGCATTTAACTTATTTTTAAAAAGCAATTAACAACAAAAAAGGAGAATCATAAGTAAGTAGAAATTTATATACAACTAAAACTCTGCTTCCTGTAACCTTTAATTAGATGAAACGGTGCAAGTAATCCTTGACTTATGACCACATCTGAGCCCCAAATTTCCACTGCTAAGTGAGACAATTGTTAAGTGAATTTTGCCCCGATTTATGACTTTTCTTGCTGCCATTAAGTGAATCCCTGCAGTTATTAAGTTAATAACACAGTTGTTCAGTGAATTTGGCCCTCCCCATTGACTCTGCTTGTCAGAAGGTCACAAAAGGGGATCACCTGACCCCGGGACACTGCAACCGTCATAAATATGAGTCAGTTGCCAAGCGTCTGGATTTTGATCATGTGATGATGGGGATGCTACAACAGTCACAAGTGTGCAAAACAGTCATAAATCACATTTTTTCAGCACTGTTGTAACTTCAAACGGTCACTAAATGAATTGTTGTAAGTCAAGGACTACCTGTACACCATAGGTAAAAGGTAAAGGTTCCCCCGCACATGCGTGCTAGTCGTTTCCGACTCTAGGGGCCGGTGCTCATCTCTGTTTCAAAGCCGAAGAGCCAGCGCTTGTCCGAGGACGTCTCCGTGGTCATGTGGCCGGCATGACTAGCACGGAACGCTGTTACCTTCCCACCGTAGTGGTCCCTATTTGTCTACTTGCATTTTTACATGCTTTCGAACTGCTAGGTTGGCAGAAGCTGGGACGAGTAACAGGCGCTCACTCTACTACGCGGCACTCGGGATTCGACCCGCCAAACTGCCGACCTTCCGATCGACAAGTTCAGCGTCCTAACCCACTGAGCTTCTTTTTTCCCTGCCAAGTCACTTCAAAGGGGCTATCTTACAGAATGCATCCAAAATCTGGGATCCGTGACTCTGGCAGAATTGAAACTTGTCAGGACATAGACCCTATCATAAAACGGTCTATGACACCATACAGAATGTCATAAAACACTTCCTGTGCTGATGTTTGACTGTTTTGACTGACAGTTCAGCACGGGCTATTTTCAAGGTAGATACATCTCTGAATGTCGCCCAACTTTTCTAGTGAAGGCAGTACTGTAATTGGAAGCTCCATCATTGTTGAAGGCACCGGGGGATCTGGTAAGGAAATATCTCTGAAAAGATGACCCAAAGGGTCACTGCTTGTCTAGTATCTATATGAAATTGATTAAGTCGCTGGATTTATCATTAAAAGCCGGACCACACAGGAATGTAGTGTGTGTCATCTTCTGGTTTTTAAAGCAGAGACATTCCAAAAATAGAACCACAAGTTCATATCCTGAATCCATTCCTTATAATCAGGAGACTGACAGATTCAGCTCAGCACATCAATCTCCAAGTAGGAATAAAAAGAACAGCATTTAACTGAGTGCTTACGAAGTTCACCTTCAACGAAGGTGGCCTGTCCATATCAGAAAGCCAGGTGGTCACTCATGGGGCCAAGTTAAATAAGGCACCAAAGTTCCAGGAACATAAATCAAATAAAGAAAATACACGTTTTTTTGTGTGTGTTTTTTAGCCAGAGGTGGTTCATCGTTCACCTAAAGGTCCTACTTTCTGGCTGTTGTTCTGAGGCTGCCTCCATCAATCCATGTTAACCCAATGGCTCATCATGTTAAGCTATAGTATACTGTGGTTAGATGTTGCATATTATTTAGAGAAATTGTGTTTTGTAAATTCTGGGTTGGGTTTAACATGTTGTACGAACCTAGTCAGTGGGATGGATGTGTTGAAAGAAAAATCTTCATCAGGGTCCAATCCAAGCCGGGAATAAACAACATGGAGACTGCTTTAGAAATAGGGTTGTAGTTTATTAAAGAGGAGAGCCAGACAGAAAAATGGCTGTGGGAAAGCTGACCACACGGAGAAGAGTGGTGGGCTTTTATACCTCCTGGGGCTCTTGAGGTTGTTTCCTGTTCCTGTTTGAGGCTTTGTATTTCCTGTGTCATGTACTTTGACCCGAGTCTGAGTATGTCCTTTTGTTATTGGTGGGTTTAATCCTATTATGTCTCCTGTCCTTAGAATTTGGGTGGGGGTATATAGATTTTAGGTGTCTTTGTCTTCTTAATTTCTAGCTTCCTGGCTCCAACCTTCCTGAATGGATTGTTGAATTTGCCTTTCTAAAAGCTTACCCATTATTCCTTTGAGGAAATATATTCTGCCTTTTTAATATTTCCCAAAATATTTCTTTCTCTGGATTCTTCCCACAGATGGATGAATTAATAAATAAATGTACAGAAAATTGTTGTTCTTGATTGCCTTTCCGGCTCTTACTTATGCATTTATAATGTTATAGTGTATTTATTCTGGTTTTACTGTAAGTATTGTTAGCTACTCAGTGTCATGGCCTTGAGATTTTAGAAGACAGTAAGTGTCAAACAACTGTGTGAAGAAAGAGAGGTGTGGGAAAGGAACCTCTGGAGAAGAAATTGGCTTACTGGCAACACATAGGGTATACTGGTTGAAGAACCCAAATTCATTTCTGAATAGATTTAGATTTAAAGTTAAGCTATTGGCATACAAATTCTTCTTTCTAGCTTAATTCAGTGGCAACGTGAATTATTTCATTAAATCAGTCCATCTGTATGTTGAATGGGGTGGGATGCCCAGGATTAGGGGCTTAGGAGTCTTGCAAAGCCATTGGTCTTCGAGGAGTTCCCAGTCAATGAACTGGGATCTGGTTATGGGAAAAGGAATGTAGAGATGCAGAAGCATTGAGCAAAATGTTAAGGAGGTGTTGTTGTTGTTAGTTGCGAAGTCGTGTCCGACCCATCGCGACCCTATGGACAACGTTCCTCCAGGCCTTCCTGTCCTCTACCATCTTCTGGAGTCCTTTTAAGCTCACGCCTTCTGCTTCAGGGACTCCATCCAGCCACCTCATTCTCTGTCGTCCCCTTCTTCTCTTGCCCTCAATCTTTCCCAGCATTAGGCTCTTCTCCAGTGAGTCCTTCCTTCTCATTAGGTGGCCAAAGTATTTGAGTTTTAGCTTCAGGATCTGGCCTTCTAAAGAGCAGTCAGGGTTGATCTCCTCTAGGACTGACCGGTTTGATCGCCTTGCAGTCCAAGGGACTTGCAGGATTCTTCTCCAACACCATAGTTCAAAGGCTTCAATTCTTTGGCGCTCAGCCTTTCTTATGGTCCAGCTTTCACTGCCATACATTGCAACTGGGAAGACCATAGCCTTGACTATACGCACTTTTGTTGACAGGGTGATGTCTCTGCCTTTTAGTGTGCTGTCTAGATTTGCCATGGCTTTCCTCCCCAGGAGCAAGCACCTTCCAACTTCTTGGCCACAGTCCCCATCCGCAGCGATCCTGGAGCCCAGGAAAACAAAATCTGTCACTACCTCCATTTCTTCCCCATCCACTCGCCAGGAACCGAGAGGGCCAGATGCCATGATCTTGGTTCTCTTAATGTTCAGCTTCAACCGAAGTTTTGCACTCTCCACTCGCAACAAGAGGCTCTTTAGTTCCTCTTCACTTTCTGCCATTAGAGTGGTATCATCTGCGTTAAGGAGGTAGTTTCAAAAAAAAGATGACATTGTCCAAAGAAAGAGGAAAGAGTGAGTTAAAAAAAAACTCAGAATGATCCCACCTGGATTTTGTTTAGCACACGATAAGACAGAGAGAAACAGAGGCCATCTTTCCAGGCCATGTTATTCGATCAAATTGCAAAAAAACCATTTCTGGAACCCTGTTTTTCCGCTTAGCCCACCGCAAAGGGCTCAGATCCAACTTGAAAGAGTTTCTCCTTTTGCCAGAAACGTCTCGCAGAGCTTTTGCTTATTTCATTCTTTTCCATTTGGTGGATATCTAGAGGAAATGACACCAAATATGGCAGGGTCAAAGAACTGCAGCAAACCTCCTACACCCCCCCCACCCCCCCATTTAAGGCTTAGCGCTTGAATTTGCATTAACTTTCCAATTCCTTTCCCATGGGTATCCTTTATTTCCTGTTGTAAGTGTGAGGACAGAGGACAGCTCACTAACTGATATTTGTCAGTCACTTGGGGAAGATGCCCTAACTAAGAAACAGAGTCAAAAGAGTTCGTACCCAGCAAATGGTATCTAGCAATCGGAAGCTGCCTTCAAACAAAGCAAGGAATTAGTCCTTTGTGCCCAGTGACGCCAATGAACCATGCTTGGAAACTTCTTTTTAAGCTGGAAAGGCTAAGGTTAAGAGATGAGATCGTCCGCATGCAAGGAGCTTCACTGTGTCCAAGCTGACTGCGCCATGATAGATTCTCTGTCAGCATTTACACAGCCAGCCTGCTGTACAAGAGAGCATTTATTTTTTATTTGCAAAATGAGCATTCCATTTCATTCAGCGATGGCTTTCTGAATGGCACACGAGGGAACAGGAGCATCAGTCTTACAAGTCAGCAATAATATCCCCAAAGCCCAAACCCAACAGGCAAAATAGACAATCCTGCAACAGATAAACAACCAACCATATTACTGTAAATATACAAGGTTTGTTTTTTTTAAGGGGATAACTTAACATAGCAGAGTCAGCAATAACTCTCAGAAAGATTTCCCAGAATTTAAAAAAGAAAAAGAAAGAAAAAGGCTTCCTTTAGAACAGGGGTCCCCAACCCCTCAGCTGTGCCCCAGTACTGGGCCACAGCCTATTTGGAACTGGGTTGTGCAAATGGTGCACAAGCACGCTAGTGTGCGCAGCTCCACTTGTGCAAATGGCAGGCCTGCACACTCGTCTGCTGCTTGTATCCCCTCTCCTGCCACCATTGGTTTGCAAAGCCAGAGAGGTTGAGGACCAATGCTTTAGAAGATTTTGGATTCTATAACTGTAATATGCATTTCCAAAAGGAGGGATTGCTGAGAAGAGGTGGGCTGGATCTTTAAGAAGAGGGAAAATGCATTTGGAAAGCACTCTGGAAATCTTGTTCTGTGTCAAGCCCTAAACCAAGAATAACCCATGGTAATTCTGTAAAACTGATTTCTTTATTGTTTCACACCCATGGAGAAAACCTTGCCAGACTGAGGTTTCTATTCTCTGCATTTATTATATACTCTGTGACGTATTAATGGAGGAACTGTCTTCAACCTCTTTTTCTGACACATGATATCTGGGCTGAGTTGCCTCTCACTCCTTTGGAATCTACCCCCTCCCTCCTGGGATCCACCACTGTATTCTATTACATTCAAGGTGTTTTGATCTGAATGCTCTAGGAAAACCAATAACAAGACTGAAAGATAGAATGACCCCAAATAATGGGATCAGGAATGGAGGAATATGCTGAATTTCAGATGTACCCAATAATGAATACAGACATCCAGTAAGGAATTGGTCAACTTAAGGGCCCCAAGGAGTTCATTGTCTTTATACAAAGGCATGGAACTTGGGGAAGAAATAGGAAGACCTAGAAGTTTGGTACAGAACACAGACACGGTCTAGTAGGCATTGCAGAAACCTGGTGGAATATGGGAGGAAGGACTGGACAGAGTAACTTCAAAGTGGAAGAAGGAGCAGTATTAAAGGTGAAGAAAGTGTCTCTAATATATGGCACATGGAAATCCAAGATCTGAGCACAAGGATCCAGTCAAGAGCATTTGGGTAAGAATAAAAGGAAAGAAGCACCAACCATTTCTTCTGAAGGTGTGCTCTTAATTGCCAAGCCAGGCAAAAGAATTGAATAAATCGCTCCTGGATCAGGGAAGAGAAATATAGTAACAATGGGAGGCTTCAACTACTTGGACATTTGTTGGAACGTTCCACTCAGCCAACATTTGCTGATTGCTTCATTTTCCATAAGGTTGGAAACTTTCTGCAGACTCCCAATGAACAAACAAGAAAACAGAATAACAGAGATGGGGGGGACCTTGGAGGTCATCTAGTCCAACCCCCTGCTCACGCAGGAAACCCTATACCATTTCGGACAAATGGCTGTCCAATCTCTTCTTAAAGACTTCCTGTGTTGAAGCATTCCCCACTTCTGGAGGCAGGTTGTTCCACTGATTAATTGTTCTAACATTCAGGAAATTTCTCCTTAGTTCTTGGTTGCTTCTCTCTTTGGTTAGTTGCTTCTCTTTTTGAGATATTCAATTCCAAAGTGACAACAGTTGTAGGCTGGATTCACACAGAGTTCTTCACAAAGGCAGTTAAAGCTTACTGGCCACATAACTCGTTTGTTTGTTTGTTGTTCATTTGTTTAGCTTTAGTTCAGTCACTGGTTTCTGGAAACCCAGGCATTGGGTATATGACAGTGGTCCTCAACCTTACTGGCTCAGAGGACCACCAGTGGTATCTGAGGTGGTGGCAGGGGCAGGGAGAGGGGATGGATTCAAGCACACACACTACATTTACAAATACAGCATTGTGAGCCCACTCACTCACCAACATAGCCTGGTTCCAAATGGCAGCCTGGCATTGGGCTGCAGACCAGGGGTTGGGGACCCCTGGCATATGATTCTGCCTTGTGTATGAACCTAGACTAATTCACTAATCTAGTTAATCTAGTACTTTTTAGCCATATCAAGTTCCTGCCTTGGGGATCAGCTTTCAGGAGGATGAAGACTCTTATTTTTAGCAAAATAAAAAAACAAACTGACGGGGGGGGGAACCCACCAAACCCACCCAGTAGACGAGTGTTTCTCAAGCTCGGGAACTTTAAGATGGGTAATGCAATTCCCAGAATTCCCCAGCCAGCATGGGTTCAACTGAGTTGAAGTCCACACATCTTAAAATTGCTGAGATGAGAAACACTTCTATAGAGGTACGTAGATAGATATAGGTTAGGCTAGGAATTTGAGTTTAACATTTTATTTTATTTTTCTGCAGTGTGAAAATTTATTCTTTTTTTAAAAAAAAATTGGCACTCAGTGATTGTGTGTACTTTAATCCTTAGTGCCTGTATCTAAAATTGCCAAGTTAGAAAAACATGCAATAAACCCTTTGTGAACAGAACCAGGAAGCAGGTTGATGATAGAAAGAATGTACCAGGACTGAAGTTGAGTTGACCATAATCAGTTGCAGAAATGTCTTGCATTTGTGCGCCTGTACCTTCTGGGTCTCCTTTGGGACAGATTTTGGTGAAAGCACACCTTTGAGGGGCACCTCCAGCTTTGGGGCGGCATCTGGACCTCCAGCTCTCTCTTGGTATGGAGAAAAACAGCCCAGAGATTTGTAGCCACTTTCTAGACACAAATACTGACATCAGCATGGTGGTTTCTGTTTGGGAGATATATCCAGAAGAATTTGGGGGAAATTTTCATTTTCTCTGTCCCCAGAGAAATTATGACATATCAGCCACAAAAAAAGATAAAAATGTAGAGATTATTTGGCATACTCTGTAATGGTTCTGTAAGGACCTGCCCCAGCTGGTCCCTCATCAAAGTAAAACTCTTGACTCCATTGAGATAAATCAAAAGAACTTTTACTGAGAGAAAATGGATGCAGAAAAGTCAGGCAGAATCTGAAGGTCCAGCGTGAAGCACAAAGCAATTCTTTCACTTCCCCAAACCCAGCCCCAACCCCAACCAGTCCACCTGCAGCCAATGTGATGCCGCAGGGTTGTTTTGAGAATGCTGAGGTGCTGGGTAGATAACAGGTCACCCTCAGGGCACAACAGCCTTGGAACTAGGCTGGAATCGGTTGGGAAGGAGTCTCCTTCATCTCCGAAGACAATGACCTCCCTAATTCACAAGCAGTTACAGCAAAAGTGGAAGCATGTGAAGAATGCCAATAAACTTCCTCCCACACATGCAACCGAATGGCAGGACACCAGCATGGTGGACCCGACATGCTGCCCCCTGAAAAAATGATGTCAGTCCAGGGGGTTGTCTATGGAGATGGAGCAGACTCCTTCCCAGCCGATTCTTTGCCTCAATGGAGTCGAGAGTTTTACTTTCCTGTGGGACCAGCTGGGGCAGGTCCTTACAGGTTCCCTTCCTCCCCTTTCTCCTCCTCCTTCTAGTTTAAAATAAAAAGGCAAGATGGCAGCTGAAATAAGGAAATAAAGATCCGCCCTTGCAGCTGCCATCTTCTTTGACAACCTCTTGTGGTTGTTCCTATAATGCATTGGGGATGCATAGTAGACGAAGCTGAAGAAAACGCTGGTGGGGGTTGGAGCCAAAATTAGTGAGATATCTACCGGTGATGTTCACCTCGTGAAACTAAGCTGATTACACACTCATTTTCTGACTTGCACGAGACATCGATCTGCAAAGTAAATCAACAGCTTGGATTCATGTAACGTATTAATCCCCTCAGAAGTGAAGAAAGGTTAACATTAACTGAATTTAGCATGTGCAAAGGTGGTCACTTCTTTCGTACAGTAACTGACCTGATTAAATCTATTGGGTGAGTCCAGCCATGCTTGTCCTCTTGGTCGCTTGCTTTCTCCTCGTTTTATAATGCTCTCTTCTTCTTTTTTTTTTTACTTTCTTGGGCTCAGACTGCAAAGAAGGGGTATCTTATGAGCAGCCTGAACTGATCTTGAAACTAGCTGATGGATGCATGAAATTAGCCCAAGGGCTGCTCCTGGTAAACTAGCTACATCTTGCCCATCCCGACTGAGTGAGGAGTATTCCCAATCTGGAGCAGGGAAACATAATCTACCAACATTTTTAAAGTAAATGGTACACATTAATAATATTTCCCTCTGCACTTCCTAACGGGCAGTTTTTATGCACCCTTAGTAGGACGGGCCTTAATTCCACGGAGCAGCACATGATCAGTGCCTCATGATTCCAGTTTAATTGATCCAGTTGAATGATCCAGTGACCCAGATACAGATAGGCCACAACTGAGCCCAAAATTTATGTTGCTAAGTGAGAAATGAGTTGGTGAGTTTTGCCCCATTTTTACAACTTTTCTTATCACGTGCGTTTAACTGAATCACTGCAGCTGTTACATTAGTAACATGGTGGTTAATGTGAATTTCTGGGGCAATTGTGATGGGAAGGGCAGGAGGGAAAAAGGAAGGAAGGAAGGAAGGAAGGAAGGAAGGGAGGGAGGGAGGGAGGGAGGGAGGGAGGGAAGGAGGGAGGAAAGAGGAGAGGAAAGCGTTCTATGTATCACTACTTGCCTATTCTAGCAGCACATGTTCTGTCGTGGAGTTACACATGTATAGAACGGTGCTGACTTTGCATCTGTTCACTCCAAGCCCTGGAGAAAAAGGCCCATCTTGGAGCAAACCGAGCAAGAACCCTTTCATCTGCAGCTGAGCTCAGCTTCAGAGGCTCCACTGTGCTGGTTGAGTTTTAATGAGGTGGATCTGAGCTAAAGCTGCTCTCTGCCAGTGCAGCGTGGAATACCCAACGGACAAAAAGTGTGTGTGCACATGCACGTGTGTGCACATGCATCCCACTGGAACTTCAAAGCAATCCTCTGGCTTTTCAGCGGGCCTGCCCTGTTGCTCGTTCAGACCAGGAGAGCGCTGGGTTGCAAGGGTGGGATGGTGTTAACCAAGGGATTGTTGCATTTGTAGAGACCATCTCTGGGATTAGTGTGATGTGGCCATCCAGCCCTTTTTTCGCGGTTTTATGGGTTGCAGAGTCAGAAGATGGATTCATTTGGTAGTTTGGCAAAATGTGTTGCTTCTGAGTGAATAGAATAGAATAGAATAGAATAGAATAGAATAGAATAGAATAGAATAGAATAGAATAGAATAGAATAGAATAGAATAGAATAGAATAGAATAGGAAGGGACCTTGGAGGTCTTCTAGTCCAGCCCCCTGCTCAAGTACTAGAATCTATACCATCTCAGACAAGTGACTGTCTAGTCTCTTCTTTAAAATCTCCAGTGATGGAGTGCCCACGATTTCTGGAGGCAAGCTGTTCCACTGGTTAATTGTCCTCACTGTCAGGAAATTTCTCCTTAGTTCCAGGTTGCCTAGGGTAGGTGCCTATCTCGCCTTGGCTCCACTCTTCAGTCAAACCCTGTTCTGCGCATGTGCGCATGTACGCGCATGTGCACACATTTTTTGCGGCTCCCAGTTTATCCTTTTGTGAGGGAACCGGTTCCGAGTGGCTCTTTCACTGTTTCAGGTTGCTGACCCCTGGACTAGCCAGACCAAAATCCCGTCGCCATTCTTCATATGTTTTACTCTCCACGCCCCTGATCATCTTAGTTTCTCTCCTTTGAATTTTCCCCACACTCTCAACATCTTTTTTGTGATATGGTGACCAAAATTGGCTGCAGTATTCTAGGTGTGGCCTCACTAGGGTTTTATAAAGCAGTACTAATACTTCTTGTGTAGGCAATGCCAACTGAGAGTGATGTGAGTGGAGCTCCCGTTTTCTCTTTTTGTCTTTCTCTCTCATCTTGTTGGAACCCTGTTTCTTTCTCCTCTTTCTTTTCTCACTTCCCAACTCTTTCTCCTCCTCTTTTGCTTTTTCTCTTCCTTTCTTCCCACTCTCCCCCCCCCCACACACTCCACACTGTCAGGAAAAGAAAAGATTTCCATAGAAAAAGGTCTAAATTGATGGCCGGTAGACAAGACACCCTTGGAGCCGATGCCTTTTCCACAAAACAATCCAGGATGAATTTATAGGCAGGAAAAGGTTTTACTGGTGGGGTGGAAGGGTGGGAAGAGAATAAATGGGGAAACCCTTTGTAATCATGTCTCCCCGTTTTTATCTCTCCTTATCATGCTGCAGCCTCATTAAATTAGATATACTGAAGCCGCCGATGTTTTTATGGAGATCAAGGCAAGCACCCAGCCTTTATAATTACCCAGCCAACTTGTATTTATGGTGCTATTTTGCTAATTAAAAAAAAAAGTTTGATCAAACCTCTTTGTAATGGCAGAGCTGATCTCACCCACACCCCTTAATACAAAAGTTTTAAAGAATTTTTCTTAAATGAACTAGAAACTAATGAGTAGCATTTTTTTTAAAAAAAAAAGTAATAGGAACCCATGAATGTATATCTCTTTGATTCAAATCACTGATTCAGTAAATAGTCATTCAAACTGCCAGATCAATACAAAGGCATATTCAATTCAGTTCAAAGCATCAACTCATTTAGGCCGTTGAGTTAGAAGATTCAGCTCAAAGCATTTGACAGAATTGTGTTGGAAGCAGCTCTTCACATACAGTAGATAGACCATGCATACACACACAAATCCATGTGTGGAAATATATTTGTGCATGTATATATTCACATTCATTCTTACGAAATATAAACATTTTAAACCGTGCTCCATGTTTTTATTCAGAATGACATTTGCACAGATTAAACTATATAATCAGGTTGAAGAAGGTCAATAGAGCTAATAAACAGTGATCAAACTCATACAAACATATCCATTATAGGGTCTTTCAAAGCTCTTTGTTGTGTTAATTTTTTCAGCTAGAGCAATTTCCTACCCTTTAAAATACCACGGATCCAATGAAAAATACACGCTCATTCTCCAGTGTTTTGTGATAACACCCCTGGGAGCTAACTGCAGGAACTAAATCAATTCCTCCAGTTGCTGCTGTGATATGGCTGAGGAAATAGGAACAATCAAGAAGATCAAGATTCATTCCTTCCCCTCTTAAATTTGATAAGATACACAACATATAGCTCCTCGATAAGCTCTTCCTAGGTAGAAGCTATAAAAATGTCACATGAGTTGTGACATTTTGATGCTAATGTCACAAACTACCAAATCGGTATCATTTGCATGGTGAAATCATTCTTGCCTCTGGCATTATTTGCTCCTTTGTCCCCCTGCAAATGTCTTAGATCTGCCAGAAATGCTGTCTGCGATTCTTTATATATTTATGGATTCAAATGTTAATAGCTGCCCCAACTCAATGGACTTTGATTATTTCCCAGAGCTTATTAAGATTCTACAATCTAAATATCAGTTTGGGCAATTACTTCCCTGCCATAGCCCAGGAAGCTTCCATCCTCTTGACCTTCCACAAGGGCCTGAAGATATGGTTGTGCCAATTGGTTTGGGGCCCCAATGGATAATTTTTAAAAAAAATTTTTTTTTAATTTTAATCCCATTTATATCCCGCCCTTCTCCGAAGACTCAGGGCGGTTTACAATTTAAGCACAAATCAAATGTGCTCAGCAATAGCCTTCATTCTATGTATATGCCTGCTTATTAGGGCTTTTGCCCCCCCCCCAAGCAGCATTATTACAAAGTCAGCTTATTGCCCCCAACAATCTGGGTCCTCATTTTACCTACCTCGGAAGGATGGAAGGCTGAGTCAACCTTGAGCCTGGTGGGACTCGAACCTGCGCTAATTGCAGGCAGCTGGTGTTACTTAAGGAGGCATTAGCCCACTGCTCCACCAAGGCTCCTATTAAGCATCATTCTAGAGGTGGTTGATGGATTAATAGCAGATCCCAACTTACCATCTGTATGCCTTGTTTCCTCCATCCCCAATCTTTTTACCATAATTTATAATTTTCTTGTAGGTAGGTAGGTAGGTAGGCAGGTAGGTAGGTAGGTAAGGGGAAACCGATGGCTCAGTGGTTAAAGACATTGAGCTTGTCAGCTGGCTGACAGCCCGAGTTCAAGACAACTTTACCTCTTATGCATGCATGCATGTATGTATGTATGAACAGACCTTGGGAACACATTACAGAAGAACCATTACAGAAAAGATTCCTTAGTCCAGAGAGGAAAGAATCATGAGAAAGGGGTTTCGAGTAACCCAGCCTTCACTATGCTAGATATGTTGATCTTGAGGATTGCCTTAGCAGGCTTCCAAGATGCTTTTACATTCCAAAGGTATCTTCAGAGGGTAGTTAAACAAGAATCAACACGATACAATCAAAGCACAGCCTGTTTTGTGTGCATGTGGCGTGTGCTGCCAAAATTCCTAGCCACCTTACCTTCTGGCTGCTTCGAAAGTTGTAAGAAAAACTTTCACAGCACAAGACTCTAGATCCCGGTGCAGAAAACCGAGCCTCCTGGAAAAAATTATTTTAAAAGCAAAGATTGTTCAGGAAGGATCAGCCCAGTGCTTTCTGCAGCCTATGAGATCCAGTCCTACTTTTTCAATGATTCATTCTTGGGAATCCCCCTTTCAAACTGTATAATCTAATCCTCTGAATGTTAGAGTTTGCAGCTGGCATTTTTGAAGGTAAATAACTGAAAAAGAAAAGCACAAACAGATGAGAAAGGCAATACTGTGTGCCTATAGCTGAAGAAAATTTGGAACGTGATGTCAGTTTCTTTAAACTGGTCTGTTTAAATGTTCTAAGAAAGAGGAATAAGGTGTGTGAAGATGTATTATCAACCACAGGCTGAGACCAGATAGCAGGTTTTTAATCCCCAGAATGTTTGCAAAAACATAAATCTTTACTAGATCACTACCAACTGAATGACTTCAATCATTCTTGTCCATGCTAGTTGTAATTATTTTAACTCTGGTTATTTGTTTGTTTGTTTGTTTGTCCTTCTCTTATTGGCCAAACTGTGGTTTGGCCCAGTCAAATGCTGGGATTGTTACCTGGTGTGAAGGAGTCCATACAGTATATCACAAATGGCAGGAAATTGCAATCTGTTTATTCTGTACAGGTTTATTCAATCCTGGCTTCTCATTAGTCCTGCTAAGTGAAATTGATGGGAATTGTAGTCCATCACCATCAGTAGCTCACAGTTTAGGGGATGCAAATCTAGCTTCTCCCTAAGAATGTATGAGGGACGCGGTGGCTCAGTGGGTTAGGATGCTGAGCTTGTCGATCAGAAGATCGGCAGTTTGGCGGGTCAAATCCCGAGTGCCACGTAACAGAGTGAGCACCTGTTACTCGTCCCAGCTCCTGCCAACCTAGCAGTTCGAAAGCATGTCAAAATGCAAGTGGAAAAATAGGGACCACTACGGTGGGAAGGTAACAGCGCTCCGTGCGCCTTTGGCGTCTAGTCATGCCGGCCACATGACCACGGAGACATCCTTGGAGAAGAGCTGGATCTTCGGCTTTGAAATGGAGATGAGCACCGGCCCCTAGAGTCGGAAACGACTAGCATGCACGTGCGGGGGAAGCTTTACCTTTTTAAGAATGTATAGCTTAGATCTGAACAAGAAATGCAGATGCCCAGCTCTTTGTTAGAGTGGCCTTTCCCCCCTTGATGCTGTTCTTCCTGGGGCATGACTTAAATGTGCTTTCCCTGGCACACTCCTATTCTTTCGCCACCAGAAGGATGATTGTGCATTTCCTCTTAGGGGGCCTGCGTAATGTCTGCCTCAAGTCATTTCAGCCAGCTTTGTGCAGAGTTACAATGGCAGCATTGTCCTCTATCCCATCATATAATCCATCTGTGTGACTCAGCAGCAAAACACACACCATGTCTTAAGAACACCATACCTCGGTGATGCATTTACCATGCTCCAGTTATGCATTAGTTGACTCTGCTTCTTTCCCAAGTCCCAGGGAGAGGAAAGATGGGGAGGGGAGGGAAAATACCTGAGCATCCATTGTCAACTCAGTTGGAGAATTTCTTTTGGCTATCCAGCAGTCAGCACCATGGAAAGCTCCTTCAGCCCGCCCCGCCCCCTCCAACAGGTTGCATCCCAGCAAGTGACTCAAATCCAGCCATGAAATAAATTTCCTTTGTTTGTTTGTTTGTCAAATTTATATGGCCGCCTTTGTATGACTCTGGGTGGCATGCAATAAAGCCAGCAATTGGAACAATTTACAAAGCCAGCTAAAACAATAAACATAAGATAAAAGAAGACCACGAAAACAAAGATATTCCATGGAGTAATGCAACCAGTGGGTGGGCTCCGTATTATCAGGGGCCCCCAGGCTTACTGGGGAAAAAAAATCACATTTTAAGGTCTTTAAAGAAAGTTGTTAAGTGCTGGAGTTACCTCACCTCCTGAGAGATAATATTCCAGAAAGTGGGGGGTACAGCAGAAAATGCTTATCTCCTGGGTCCATCACATGGACTGCTTAGCAGACAGAACCTGCACCTTACCTCTTCTGTTGGATCTGATGGGATGGGCAAGTGTTATCATGGAGAGGCAATCCCTCAGATAATCCAGTCCCATGCCATGCAGGACTTTAAAAGTCAAAACCTTTAGGGTATGGGTCCACGTTTTTTTTTAACTCCTCCTATTGAGATCTGCTCCCCTTCAGCTGGTAGTTCCACCACACACCATCACACAAACAAAACGAATGGAAACATTGGTCTAGGACAGGGGTAGGCAACCTTGGCTCTTTTATGACTCATGGACTTCAACTCCCATAATTCCTGAGCCAGCTTGGCTGGCTCAGGAATTCTGGGAGTTGAAGTCCACGAGTCATAAAAGAGCCAAGGTTGCCTACCCCTGGTCTAGGACATGCCAACATTTTCAATGTGTTCCCCCCTCCCCAGGCCCTCCTCAATCTTGAGTATCCCTGTTTGAAATCATGTCCTGCAAGAAACAGAATTGTTTCAGCCAAGCTAATTCTCTCAATTCATTCCTTCTGGACAACGTTTCTCAAACTTGTCAACTACTTCTGCCATGAATTCTGGGAGTTGAAGTCCACACATCTTAAAGTTGACAAGGTTGAGAAACACTGCTTCTAGATATTACTGGTGGGGGCGGGAAAGGAGGGCATGGTAGCCAAACCTCTGCTCCCCAATTCCAATTGGACAGAATTTAATAGTGTGTTACTTTTTTAAAAGAATGGCCAATGGGATTTTTTTTAAGTGTCACAGAAAGGGGGAGTTGGAGAAAGAATATACTAGTGCCTGCATAAATATCCTTCTCCATTCTGCAAAACAATTAAACAATTTTGACTCCCATTCACTTATTCCAATTCATGCTCATTTGAACGGAATTAAAGTGTTCCTTTGTTCCAAAATTATTTTCAAAAGTGCAGCTGCGTTTTAATCTTTCGCAGCAAATCTTCTCCATGTTGAGGAAAGCTGGTACAATGTCCCTTCTTTAACTGAGGCTCTGCAGTATTTATTAAAATATCATAAAGTATAATTTTTCAGTGATGAATAGAAGGATCTTGGCTGAACCTGTTTCTACAGTACTCTGTGGCATGCATCAAACACAGATGAAGCGTTTGGTCTTCAGAAACAGGCATGTAGGAAACAAGCCAGAGGTCATTCATTCATTCATTCATTCATTCATTTTATATTCATTCATTTACTCTGGGTGGTGAGCCCTAGGTTGAAACAACAATTAGAAAAAACAAAGCACCAGAAATAAAAAATATGGCAAGTCCACAGCCCATCTCATTCAAACCAAGGAATTCAAATCAAGAAAGGGAAAGTTGGAGACAAGACAAAAAAATTTCATCTCTATTGGATCCAGTGACAGTGTCTTGAGACCATCTTTTAAGAGCAGTAGAATTTTCCCCTCCCATCACCTGAATCCAACCATACATCATATTCCAGGAAGTCTTGACCAGCCAGGAGAAACATAAATCTAATACAATTGGTGGTCACATTGACACTAATCAAGGATTCTGTCCATTTTGTCAGAACCCACAGACTCAAATTCTTCCCAAATGACCAAGACACACCATGACTCTCTCAATTCCAGAGAACCTGTACAGCTCAAGTCCAGCTCAGACTTGATCCAAACAACTGAATGGTGATATAGCGATAATCGTATCAGTACTTAGGGTCCAGTTTCACTAACAGGGACTCACATCCTGTTATGAGAGGCCAACATCTCTGTAAGCCACCAGAGCAGGAGAGAGCAACTATGAGAACTTTACAATCTATAGGCTTCAATTCCCAGAATTCCTGAGGCAGCCATGCTGGCTTCTTTGGGTAGTTTGTGGTTCAACATTTGGTTTAAATCCAGAAGAAGGGAAGGGTTAATAATTCAGAAGAAGCGCATTGTTTATGTAGAGCCATTGTGTGGGAAGAGGGTGAATATCCATTAATAGAGCCATGGTGGCGGAGTGTTTAGAATGCCATATTGCAGGCTAATTCTGCCAACTGTGAGTAGTTTGATTCTCATAGGCTCAAGGTTGACTCAGCTTTCCATCCTTCGGAGGTCAGTAAAATGAGGAGCCAGATTGTTGGGGGCAATATACTGGCTCTCTAAACCGCTTAGAGAGGGCTGTGAAGCAGTATATAAGTCTAAGTGCTATTGCTATTAATTAATGGCTGTAGTTTATCTTAGCACAGATTTGTAGATTAAAATGGGGGAGCTAATGGGAATCAATGGCTGAGCCAAACAAGAACAACCAAACATTATTAATTCAATATCCTGAAGACACGAGATATTGAAATAATTTGGCAACAGATTCTCCCGAGAGCAGATTTTCAAAGTGGGATAAACAGTAGCATCAAAGACATCGTGGACCATCCCAGAGAGAGCTTCCATCCTGAAAGAAAGCTCAGTTGGGCCTTTTGATATGATCTGTCTCTATTTGGTTTGTCCTCCCTGCAAAGAAAAGTAATATGCTCTGAGTTTAAATTCACTTAGATTTTCCCACGGGAAAATCCAACCTTTTACAAAAAGGCTATTTATGTGATGCTGAAAAAGAGGCATATATCCAGAGGATAGTTTGGAAGAAAATACACATTTGAGAAGAAAATACAACATTTAAAATAGTTACAGCTCTGAAAGAGAAATGTCTTTCAATTTATTGAAGAAGACTGTGAGAATGCTAACCACTGATCAGACTCCTGTTCCAGGAGTCTGATAAAGAGCTATCTGTATTTCTTTAGCTTACCGTACAGTCTCTTCTTTAAATAAGAAAATACACCTAGACTTAGCCTTGCTTGTGATCCAAAGCAATCCAGTTCACCAGTGCCTTGGTGGGCTAATGCCTCCAGCTGCCTGCAATTAGTTCGAGTCCCACCAGGCTCAAGGTTGACTCAGCCTTCCATCCTTCCGAGGTAGGTAAAATGAGGACCCAGATTGTTGGGGGCAATTAAGCTGACTTTGTAATAATGCCGCTTGGGGGTGTGTGAAAGCCCTAATAAGCAGGCATATACATAGAATGAAGGCTATTGTTAAGCACATTGATTTGTGCTTTAGATTGTAAGCCGCCCTGAGTCTTCAGAGAAGGGTGGGATATAAATGGAATTTTTTTAAAAAAACTACAGGCAATCCACAACTTACAATCATTCATGTAGTGACTCTCTGAAGTTATAACGGTACTGGGAAAAAGTGATTAGCGCAATCCTCACACTTACAACCATCACAGCACCCCCTTGTTCATCTGATCAAAATTCACTTGCTTGGCAACCAGCATGTAACTAGGACAGTTGCAGCAGGACAGACCTTGTTTCTCACTTTGAGAAATACTTTGGCACTTGCAAATCCTGAGAAGTTTGAAGTTGAGCTTCCTTCTTGTCTAGGGTGAACAAAATGTCCCTCAGGAAAGTGGTGGATTCCAGACTGGGTGTGAGATTGATAGATCACAAGAGAGTTCTCAAGGTCGCCTCGGGTCTTTGGGAAGAAAAATGAAACTGCTCATTACTCACCTGCTGGAGCATCTCCCACTAATAAGAACAGGGAGAATAACAAAAGAAAGTGATCAGAGTCTTTCCAGGACATTGAAACAGTCACTCAGGCTACCTGTAGAGCAGTAGCTATCAGTCAGAAACTTAATACGTAAAAGTGAGATGGGTGGAAGTATAACTGGAATGAATAAATGAATGAGCCCCAAAATGCTAGAAAATTCCTGTAAACTTGACCCTCAGACAAATCAGCCATCAACAGGCACATTGAGATAAGCAACATCTTCATACCATTCAATTAGACAATCAAAAAAATAAAAGACCACAGCACTCCTGACTAGCAATCAACACCTAGATAAGCAGAGATTAACCCCAGTCAAGGAACTGCCAACCCAGTAAACAACAGTCTAATCAAGGAATTACCAAGAACACTTTCACCAATAAGAAAAACCACTTGTATATAGTTACACACCAAACCCCACTCCCTTCTAGCACTGATGAAGTTACCTAGTTCAGAGGCTCATTGGTTTTGGAGAAATAAACCAGAATTGACAGAAGGATGATGCAATATGGTAACCTTCTGTAAATCAATGTTTCCCAATCTTCCCCAGTATTCTGGCTGGGGAATTCTGGGAATTTAACTCCAGATATCTTAAAGTTGCCATGGTTAAGAAACCTTGTCCTAAGATTATGTGAGGGGGAGGGTCTTTTTCCTTTTAAATTTGTTTGAAAGGCTTTCAACTCCCATGTTCACATACTTCCATTTCCCAAATGTCCCATGGCTGATTTTGAACAATTACATCAATGTTTAGATATGTAATCAGAGGGAGATCATTAAAAAAAAGAAGTTTGAAAGTTGTGCCTAGTGCCCCAGGACTTTATATTGGTGTTTTAATTTGACTTTTGGTGATACAAATATTCCTTTGTATTCCTTTTTTTTGGGGGGGGGGAGTTTGCCATGTTATATTCAAATATGATTACAATCCTCTTATGGATTACTTGCTTCTAATCTTACACTGGTATCTTTGTTGAGCCTTCAAAGAGCCTGGCTGATGATGTCATTTGTATGGCTCTATTTGCATCCATATTTCAATGTAGTTGAATTTGGTTTTATTTTTGTGGGCTGAACAAGGCACCTTTTTGGGGAGTGGTGGAACCCAGGAATATTTTTTTAAAAAATATTGATGCTAGGGGTTATTATGCTGTTTGGCAGCATTCCAGCTTCCTATTTTTAAAAAAATTAAAAAGTCACATGGTGCAAAAAAAACCACAAAAGCTCAGCAAATGCCAAGCAGACCTCTGCCAATCCATGGCATGTTGCCTGCCTGAAACCTGTATACTAAAACCCATTTCATTCTCTACTTGTTCCCAAGGATGCTAATTGGCCTTTATGACTCAATAATTGAAGAGCTGACTCATCCCAGCTTCTGCCAACCTAGCAGTTCGAAAGCACATAAAAATGCAAGTAGAAAAATAGGGACCACTCCGGTGGGAAGGTAACAGGCGTTCCGTGCACGTTTGGCATCTAGTCATGCCGGCCACATGACCACGGAGACGTCCTCAGACAAGCGCTGGCTCTTCAGCTTTGAAACGGAGATAAGCACCGGCCCCTAGAGTCGGAAACGACTAGCACGCATGTTCGGGGGAACCTTTACCTTTACCTAATTGAAAGTGGTAGTGGTACTTTCTGGATGAAAAGGGATAGATTGCTCCTTATTTGCATATTGGCTGTTGTATGAGAGTTGCGGGTAGCTTTCCTTCTTCTAACTTACTCCTTTTCTTTGGAGATGCCCAGATTTCTCAGGGCTTAGCTTTTAAATCTTGTTAAACATCCAGAAATTCAGCTCGGAAAGATCTAAAGTGGAGATGATCTTCAGAGTGACTGTGATCAAATGCAAAGGATTAAAGAGTTTAGAACAGATTACAGCAATGTTTCTCAACCTTGGCAGCTGTACAATGTGTGGACTTCAACTCCCAGAATTCCCCAGCCAGCATATCTTTCTCCTGAGAAAACCCAGGTTTGGTCTTCCCCTATACCCAAGGCAGATTTCATGCTTTAAGGATAGGAAAGGACACAGTGTAGAGTGGTTGCAGAAGGGAATCAGAACCACAGCATTTTTATTTATTTTTTCCCTGAGTGGAGATGTCAATTTCCCGTTTTCCCCCATCATAAAAATCACAAGAAATCAGGCCAGGAATGTTCTGAAATCACATCCCAAAATATTGGAAGGATGCTAAGGGGCTCATCTGGTTTTGCAAACATTTAGCTACACAAAGTTTGCAAAATTAAGCGAGTAGATCATGCAGAGAGACAGATGGGCAGACAGATAAAATTGCATTACCCTTCTTACCCCACTATAAGTATTGGATCATGTTCACACTACTCACTTAATCCACTCAATTAAAGAACAAGCAGCTACATTCATTTGATCATTATTAGTTCTGGCCTGTGATTTTTGTTGCTTTGCTTATTTTATTTTAATCTGGATTTGCCTGGTAAGTGAACCCAAGTCTCTTTGGTCTATGGGTTAATATATTCTAACAATTCTGTACCTGATTTCATTCAATAACCAGAATAGGTATGTCAGATGGAGATAACCTTGGTCTGTCTTACTGCAATGAGTACGTACAAAAGGGCTCAGGTCCAGATTAAAGGGGTAACAGTGTAGACAACTGCATGGTGTCAGTTGAGGGTGAAACATATTTTGGTCCACTTTAAAGGGGTAACAGTGTAGACCAGGGGTGTCAAACTCAATTTCATTGAGGGCCGCATCAGCATTGCGGTTGCCCTCAGGAGACCGGGTGGGTGTGGCCTGGGTGGGCGTGGCCTACTGGGTGGGCGTGGCTAGAGTGCGTATGGCCTGCTGGGTGAGCGTGGCCAGCTCTACATCGTTCGCATCAAGGGTGCCTATGGGGGCCTGGGCATTAGTGGGACAGATCTGAGGGTCTCTGGCAGAAGGAGGGTCTCTGGGCCAGGGCCAAGGCAGTGGGGGCCGTTCCCTCACTGTTTCCAGGATGGCTTCACGGGCCGCATGAAACCACTTCACGGGCCGGATCTGGCCCCCGGGCCTTGTGTTTGACATGTCTGGTGTAGACCACTGCATGGAGTCTGTCGCAGGTGAAACATATTTCAAATCAAAAGCTCCAATATACATTTCAAAATTTAATCCAGAACTACTAGGCAAATTTCGTTGTTCATCTGCATAATCCCTCCTTTTCTTGTACTTGCCTGTCTTGGTAGCTTCAACCAAAGTTGTGTGTGTGTGTGTGTGTGTGTGTTTTTCAAAGCAGAAACTAATAGGAAGCAA
>NC_139523.1:8364779-8414557 GCF_947247035.1 Vipera ursinii
AGGGAGGAGATGCAAGTATTAGAAAATAGGTCTCGTTGAGTTACAGGGCATTTACTGCAGAAATTGTCAGTTTCTTTTAACTGGAGAAGTCTGCCCTCAAGTTCCACGGGTGGTTGCATTTCACTACTTTTGGTGATGTTTGAATCCACTGCAGGCAAGAATCTCCTGAGTTTAATAAATAGCTTTGCGCCGGAGGGAGCAATTATCTGGAACTGTCTATGGTTCTAAGAGCTGTCCAGGGTGCTGAATAGATTTGTTCCCTGAAAGTGGTAATTAGCTTTCCATAGGATTTTATTTTTCTGTGTAAAGTGACTGTGGAAATGAAGGGAGGAGTGATAATTTTAATGAAAAGTATAACAGTGGGGTTATTATTTGCTATTTTCCAGATCGAAATTGCCCCATGAACCTCCACATAAAACTCAAAAAAGGTCCAAACTGGTCTAATATGTTGGTTTTCAGTCCCCCACCCCCCAAAAAATCTAGAAGTGAATCAGTTGGTAGAGGAAGACACTATTGGTTATGTTCTAGAGGCAAACATATGCTTCTAGAATATAATATATTTATCAATGATAACATATTCCAAATTAATCAAGAAGTTAAGCCTTCCTGGCAGCTACTATGATCTAGTGAAGGAACACATTTAAATATAAATCTCACAGAGATCAGAATAAAATGCTCATATGCAAGAAACATTTGAGCTATATTCACATTTATCCTTGTTAATGGGTTCACACAATACACTGAACTATATCAACAGCCTGGATTCACATAACACTCTAAGCCACCATATGCTAACCAAGTTTAAAACTAAATTTACATCTTGTGCACATGCATTCCTAGGCTTGCAATTGACTAGATAGGTATTTTGAGCACAGTCTTAGTGTAATCCAAGAAAAGGAGATCAATCACCAGACTGCAAAGAAATATAAGCATAGGTAGTTCAGATCCTCTCTGATGTTGCTCAGATTAAAAAAAAAAATCAGAAATGAAGCTTATTAAACCTGGAGATGTGCTGTTTGATTCAGTAGATGCAGCACTTAAATGGTAGGCTGAGCTGGTACTTCCACACAGCTGGAATGAGAATCCAAGACTGGAATCTTTGAAATCCATGGTTCAGTCTGATAGATCTGGAATGGATGACAGCAAGCATTGGCAACTGAGACAGAAGATGCAGGGCCCCAGCCATGGGAATTCTTCACAGACCTCAGCATTTCTCCAAAATATTCAAGGTTGTGTGTTTTTTCCCCCTATACCACCAGTAATGCAACTTGCACATTCACAAAGTGGTTGTTCTAGTCACAAATCCCCAAATGTTGCTCCTCACCATAACATCTGAACTTACAAGCTATTTTGCATCCCTACAAGTTGCCTTCACCTTGTTCTCTAAGTAGGTGAACACTTCCGAACACCTGGATTGCCATCTACCCAGCACTTATTTTCTTCATTCTCTAAGAGGGCCTTGAAAATGAAAAATTTGGTAGAAGCCAGTATTTTGTTTAGCACCACCCCATATTCTACTTAACGCTTTCCTGACTGAATCCTACCCCTGCTGAAACACCAACATTCAGTGTCTTCATCTCAACCCACAACCCCACTCCCAAGCCTCAGAAACCTGGTTGAACCCAGCACTCACAGCAGCACCGCCACCAGCTATCTGAATAAGGATTTGCCCATCCATAATTCCAGTGTGGAATCTCTCGTTCTATTTTTGCTGTTCCTAAAATCCATAGAATGATATTGCTGAAACTTCCCAGTTGATCATTCATGTTTGGGAAATTAGGGTAAAATAAGCGAGTGAAGCTTTGGCTAGTAGGGTTAGCACACCCATTGTTGTGATTCAGGGTCAGCCTGTGGTTCGGCAGTTGGGTCGGACGACTCAGAGGAGGAGGAGGGTGTTGAAGATCTTGCTGATGATAGCCCTCAGGCAGGCCCCTCCCACTTGGTCACCATGGAGACCCAGCTGTGTGAGCCTGACAGTGTGGATGAAGATGACCCACAGCTGGCCCTGTTCAAGGACGCCCGACGCAGGAGGCAGTCAAGTAGGAGTAAACAGAGGAAGGCTGTGGGGCTTCTCGGAAGGAGCAGAGAGAGGCCACGCCCTGAACTCTTTATAAAGGGAATGTGTGGGGAGGGCTGGTTTGCTGAAAGCAAACGCTCAGATAGTGTTTCAAAGCTCCTGTATCTTGGTTCGTGTCTTGTTTGTTTTTGTTAGTAGTAAATTTGGCAGACGTTTTTCCAGCCTCTTGCCGTTTGTAAAGGGGTTGCATTTTCTGCAGGGCCGGTAGCAGGCTGGTACAGAACACCCATTTATATATATTTTTTTAAAAAAAATTCCAATCCTCAAGGAAAAAAAGGATTCTTCCTGGTTACTCTAAGCCTTCAAAGGAAAAAAAATAAAATAACCACAACTGATATGCAGATAGTCCTCGACTTACAACCACAAGTGAGCCCAAAATTTCAGTTGCTAAGTCAGACATTTGTTAAGTGAGTTTTGCCCCATTTTACAACCTTTCTTGCTAGAGTTGTTAAGTGAATCACGGCAGTTGATAAGTGAATAACCCGGTTGCTAAGTGAATCTGCCTTCCCCATTGACTTTGCTGATCGAAAGGTGTTGACATGGCCCAGGGGACACGGCAACCGGCCTAAATATGAGACAGTTGCCAGGCATCTGAATTTTGATCATGTGATCATGGAGATGCTGCAATGGTCATAAGGGTGAAAAATGGCCATGGGTCACTTTTTCCAGCGCCGTTGTAATTTCAAACGGTCACTAAATGAACTGTCGTAAGTTGAGGACTGCCTATACCTTATTCTCTTCCTGCCATAGTGAACCCCAGACCTTGAAACGTTCCTTGGATGGCTTCACATATCAAGTTTCCTCTGAGTTGGATTTCACATGTGGGTAGAAATCCTGCCTCACTGCACCATTGCAACAAGCAAGTTGATGCATTGGGACGGCTGAGAATTTATGCAGAGCATTTTCATTTTCCTAGAAGGAAAAAAACAAACAACCACCCTGAAATTGGCATTGGAAAGAGTGAAAGTCAGAAAGTGCAGCAGCCATTGCCGCTGGAGGTGTGGCCGCTGCAGAGCAAAAGGTGCTCAGTTGTCAGTTCAGAATTAAAGGCTCTTAATTTAATCATTAAGCCTACGTGATCTGCAGATCAAAGCAAACTGCAGGAGGCAAGAGACACCATTCTTTATTACGCCACCAACTAATCATCCAGCAATGCCTAGAAAAAGCACAGGATTAAAAATAAGTCTTGGCAATCAGGGACCTGCGTACATGGAGCCATTTGGCTTAATCAGCATCAGGATTGTTAACTTGGCCTGAATGCTCAACCTTTCGTGTGATTTCTCAGATAGAAAAGCTAAGATGGTAGCAGCAGCTGAGCAAATGAAAGGCATTTCGGTCCCATGCCTTTTTTGTGGTTATTCCAGAGCTAAAACAAAGGCAACTGAATCTTAGTATTTAATACAGGGGTCTTCAAACTTGGCCCTTTTATGACTTGTGGACTTCAACTCCCAGAATTCCTCAGCCAGCAAAGCTGGCTGAGGAATTCTGGGAGTTGAAGTCCACAAGTCATAAAAGGGCCAAGTTTGAAGACCCCTGATTTAATACAATACAGGCAAGCCCTTGAGTTAAGAACAACTTCCATTTCTAACTCTGTCTTTAATGTATACAGGTAGTCTTCAACTTATGACCACAATTGAGTGAATCACTGCAGTTGTTAAGTTAGTAACCCAGTTGTTAAGTGAATCTGGCTTCCCCGTTGATTTTGCCTGTCAGAAGGTTGCAAAAGTTGATCACATGACCCCGGGGCACTGCAACCGTCATAAATATGAACCGGATGTCAAGCAAGTGTTGTGATTCAGGGTCAGTCTGTGGGTTCGGCAGTTGGGTCGGAGGACGACTCAGAGGAGGAGGGGGGTGTTGAAGATCTTGCTGATGATAGCCCTCAGGCAGGCCCCTCCCACTTGGTCACCATGGAGACCCAGCTGTGTGAGCCTGACAGTGTGGATGAAGATGACCCACAGCTGGCCCTGTTCAAGGACGCCCGACGCAGGAGGCAGTCAAGTAGGAGCAAGCAGAGGAAGGCAATGGGACTTCTCGGAAGGAGGCAAAGAGAGGCCACGCCCTGAACTCTTTATAAAGGGAATGTTTGGGGAGGGCTGGTTTGCTGAAAGCAACCGCTCCAATAGTGTTTCAAAGCTCCTGTATCTTGGTATGTGTTTTGTTTGTTTTTGTAATAAATTTGGCAGACGTATTCCAGCCTCTTGCCGTTTATAAAGGGGTTGCCTTTTCTGCAGGGCCGGTAACAGGCTGGTACAGAACAGCATCCAAATGTAAAACACCTGACCATGGGGGATGCTCCAACGGTTGTAAGTGTGTGAAAAAACGGTCATAAGTCGCTTCTTTCAGTGCCGTTGTAACTTTGAACGGTTGCCAAGGGCTACCTGTGCTTGTATGAAAGTTGCAAGTCATACTTCCAAATGGATTGCCTATTACTAAAAATGGCAAAGGGTCTTGTCCTTCCTTGAGCCAAGGAACTGCTGCAGCCATGAAATGCTTTCAGGACCCACTATTGGGGTTGTTAAGCGAATCATTGCAGATGTGAAGTGACTCATGTGGTCGTTAACCAAATCAAGTTTCCCCAGGGTGGATTAGAATTAAAAATAAAACCAAGCAAAAAAGGACTATGCACACCTGGAAAATATACATATTTTTTTAAGAATTCCATATTCTCAACCAAAGGAATTTCTCTGAAATTCCTTTCAACTTTGAAGTAAAACCTGGCTCTTCGAGTTCTCCGGTCCAGGCTGAGAATTTTTAACTGGGGTTTTTAATTCTAGGGATGATTTAATCTTTTTTTAAAATTTGTTTTTAACATTTGTATTGGTTGTTTTAAATGCCCTGTAAACCGCCCTGAGTCCTTCGGGAAAGGGCGGTATATAAATTTAATAAAATAAATAAAATAAATAAATAAGTAGATTTTGAAAGCATCATACCAAACAAAAACTGATAGAAAAAAATGGGAAAGAACTCCTCTGCCTACAATTACTAATTCTGCTGTTGCCCAAAAACAAAACATGGAATCTCTCTCTCTCTCTCTCTCTCTCTCTCTCTCTCTCTCTCTCTCTCTCTCTCTCTCTCTCTCTCTCTCTCTCTCTCTCTTTCTCCCAAAATACTCCTGATAGCATTTTGAAAAGATGTGGGGTTGGTATATTTCTCCTTTCCCCCCCGCCTCCCTTTTTCAAAAATGCATTTTGGTGATTCAGGATGACAGAACGGATTTGTTGTCTGAATTTTTGGAAGAGACATGATATTCAAGGTCAAAACAGGTTAGCCCACCGGAGGCTTCTTTACACACATTTGGGATTCAGAAATAATTCACTCAAGGTTGGTATCAAGGATGATTTAATCACTCCTGCTGACACAGGGATCTGGAGCCCCAGGCCTTTCCCCACTGCTGAGTTAAGCTAAAGCACTTCCCACCTAGCCTCAACTCAACTCCAACTTAGGACAATATAAAGTTGCTTCTGCTACCGATCCCTCAGTAATTCTAAAACCATGGTTCTGGCTTCTTAAGACAAGGTTCAAAATACAAATGAGGGCATGTTTAGCAAAGTCAGTGGTTAAATATTCATTTGATTGATTGATTGATTGATTGATTGATTGATTGATTGATTGATTTCAATAGCCACCCAACTCAACCAAATGATTCTGGGTGGCTTACAACTCTAAAATTATAAATTAGAACAATTTTTAAAAAAATATTAAAACAATAAAAGCATCCACAAAATAAATCGGTTGAAATAGCAGCCATGATGATTAATCAACTAATAAGTAATCAACTTATTTACTTAATCAGTAAAGCCAAGTAACGGGGCCCTTCACACAGTCAAAGCTCCAGGCCCAGATACACCGACAGGTTTTTAAAGCTTTGTGAAAAGCCAACAGGGTCACAACCATTCTAATCTCCAAGGAGAGAATATACCACAAGGCAGAATCTACAGCAGAAAAGAAAATCTGCCTTCTAGTTACCACCAGTTGACACTCTTGGGCTGATGGCATCTGTAGCATGCCTAATCTGTTGGATCAGATGGGACAGGTACCAAGCCAAGTAGGGTACCAAGCCATGTAGAGTACCAAGCCATGTAGGGCTTTAAAGGTGACAACCAGCAGCTTGAATTGCACCTGGAAACACATTGGCAGCCACGGCAATCACAGAGTAGTGATGTTACATCTGCTGTGTAGCTGGCATCATTTGCTGCTCTGCTGCTTTCTCACCGACTGAGTCCATCCATGTTAGACCTACAGATTTTGAAAAAAAATAAGTTTGTTATTATACATGCTAACTGAGCAAGACGTTTATACATGCCAAAGTCTCAACTCCCACAATGGAAGAATGGAATGAAAAAAAAATATGATGGAAGTGCCAGAGATGGCAAAGTTATTTGTGTTGATTATCTAGCTTTATTTCCATTTGGAAACTGTTTCTGGACTTTCTGCTCAAAAGAGGGGGGAAAAAATGAAATTTTGAGTTTGAGTTTTGATGATTAAAATAGGTTGTCGTAATAGACGTGACTGGTGCTCAGTATTCTATGGAAGAAAAAGCTGAGGATATAAGTTTAATATGTAACTTATTGCACTGAAAAAAGTTGGAAGTCAGCATCTTGTTTTCCTTTTTCCCTTTTCTTCCTCTTTCCTCTTTCCTTTCCTTTTTCCTTCCCTTCCCTTACATTTTTCCTCTTCCCCTTCTCCTTTACTCTTTTCCAAGTTATTTTTATTTTCATTTGTATTTTACATTAAGAAACTTTTCAATTAAAAAACTAAAGCAGGACAAGAAGCAACGGATGGAAACTGGTCAAGGAGAGAATCAACCAAGAACTAAGGAGAAATTTCCTGACAGTTAGAACAATTAACCAGTGGAACAACCTACCTCCAGAAGCGGTGAATGCTCCAACACTGGAAGTTTTTAAGAAGAGACTGGACAGTCATTTGTCTGAAATGGTAGAGGGTTTCCTGCCTGAGCAGGGGGTTGGACTAGATGACCTCCAAGGTCCCTTCCAACTTTATTATTATTATTATTATTATTATTATTATTATTATTATTATTATTATTATTATTATTATTAAAATAAGAATCCATAAGCCATCCTTCAAATGGGAAACCATCCACCACTCACAACACTGCATGGGGTTGGCCATCTGTCAAGGCCTGGAAGTGACTCAACAGTCCTTGGAATGTATGAAAGCTGCCTGCTAAATGTGGAGTTGGCCACATGCTTTTCAGCACACCCCTTCTCATCCCGAAGATCAGGAATTGCCTGAGGGGAGGGTATGGAAGCAGAAGCCAAACTTATCTGGTTATGCACACTGCAGAAGACTTTTTTTCTCTGTGTTATTCTTCTCTCCAAACCACCCATAGAAAAGTTAACACCAACACTTGGTTCTTCTTCCATTCAACTTCCAGACCTCATGCTTCAAACACAAATAGATTCAAGGGGAAAAAATCCATCTCCTTTCACAGAAACTTCCCCAAAAGTTGTTCTCACACACGGTTGATGTTGCCAGGAGATAATTTTTGTCCTTAAGTAGCTACTGCATAAAAGATCAGCATTGTCCCAGCAGATACAAATACTTGACAAGCTGTGGCTGTAAAAACCATTACAACACCTGGCAAGTCAGGTGCAAAAAATGAGTTAAATAGTTCTGCTTTCTCCCTGTTGCTTGTCACCTTCTTGCCACTTTCCCCCACTAATGGACCAATCATTTCCTTAACTTATTTCTTGTTTTTTATATGTTGAAAGAAGCTTTTTTTTTTTGTTATTTTTGACTTTGGTCGCAAGCCTTAGTTCATTTTGAGCCTTAGCTTTCCTCACTTCATCTTTGCACTTCACCTTTGCAGGCAAATAAATAATTTCAGAGCCAGGATCAAAAAATCTGACAAAGATAGCAGGGCCATCAGGATTTCTGAGAACATCATCAAAGATTATCTAAGAATGCGGTACAGTCAGAAGTGAGTTCATCCACAGCACTCATAAAAGCTTTTACATGTGAATTGGGACAAAAAAGATTATAGCATCATAAAGTAAGAACCTATCTTAGTATTAACCACAATTGATGGAGTTTAGAAGTTTAGATGTAGGTGAAGAAGGTACAGTTATTTCAAATGACAGATGAGTCCAGATCTCTCTCTCTCTCTCTCTCTCTCTCTCTCTCTCTCTCTCTCTCTCTCTCTCTCTCTCTCTCTCTCTCTCTCTCTCTCTCTCTCTCTCTCTCTCTCTCTCTCTCATGAGTCAGTGGTTGCATTTACATTTTCTGGATTTCCAGTGTACATTAGAACCACAAGCCTACCAAAGGAACTGGGATCAGATAGCCTACTATAAAAAAACCCCACAATAAAATGCTTAATTCATATCAAATATTTTTATTACAGTCTTTGACTAGTCTTTACAATAAAAAAGATAAATAGTTGGACAACACAATTCATTATTGGGAAAGAGAAGAAAACAATGCAACAATAAAACAATGTATCTACTTAAAAGTTTTGTGTGGTTGTGTAACTTAGGGATACTTGGCCTCGTGATATGTGAATGTAGAGTTAGCATCCCCTAAAAAACATAAAATTGATATGCGTGGCCCTTGTATTTGAAAATGATTGGAGCTACCAGAGCACTTTATAAAAAGGAGTTTATCTAAGATTTAAACTGGCCAGGCTTAGCTTGTTAGGTGAATGGAGTTCCTAGTCTGTAACCAACATGGTTAGGTCTGTTGAGCAACACAGCCCATTTGATAATTGGCAAAATAACTTGATTCATTCACTTCTCAAAAATTGCCAACTTATAGATCCCAGGACCCCTAACAATTGCCCAGGTTGAATGATAATGAAGAAATTTGTCATTCAACACTTTTAGATCAGGTTTCTTAACCTTGGCAACCTTAAGATATGTGGACTTTAGCTCCCAGAATTCCCCAGCCAGCATGCTGGCTGGGAAAATCTGGGAGCTGATATCCGCATATCTGAAATAGAATAGAATAGAATAGAATAGAATAGAATAGAATAGAATAGAATAGAATAGAATAGAATAGAATAGAATAGAATAGAATAGAATGGAATGGAATGGAATGGAATGGAATGGAATGGAATGGAATGGAATGGAATGGCATGGAATGGAATGGCATGGCATGGCATGGCATGGCATGGCATAGAATAGAATAGAATAGAATAGAATAGAATAGAATAGAATAGAATAGAATAGAATAGAATAGAATAGAATAGAATCGGACCTTGGAGGGCTTCTAGTCCAGCCCCCTGCTCAAGCAGGAGAGCCTATTCCATCTCAGACAAGTGACTGTCTAGTCTCTTCTTAAAAATCTCCAGTGATGGAGTGCCCACGGTTTTTGAAGGCAAGCTGTTCCACTGGTTAATTGTCCTCACTGCCAGGAAGTGTCTCCTTAATTCCAGGTTGCTTTTCTCTTTGATCAGTTTCTAACCATTGTCTTTCATGTTTTTAATTATATTTTAATTGTAATTGGGGTTTTTAGTTTCAAGGTTAGTTTAATCATTTTAATTGTTTTTAATTTTTGTAATTTGTTGTATTGTTTTTAAAAAACCTTGTGAACCACCCTGAGTCCTACGGGAGAAGGGCGGTATATAAGTCTAATAAAATAAAAATAAATAAATAAAAATCCTTCCCTCTGGTGAACAACCTGGCCCCTCTGTCTTGTGGCAGCCCCTCAGATACTGGAACACTGCTATCACGTCTCCACTATTTATTTTTTTCTTTAGACTAGCCAAACCCAAGTTACCGAGGTTGAGAAACATTGAGCCATAGGTTCCTCTTTGCAGCTTTTTCTCCATTGTGCAAAGCTTTCTTAAACAAAGATGATCCAAATGATCTGGGGGGGGGATCACAACTGGATAGAAAATATCTATGTTGTTCCCTGCTGATACAAACTGCCTGTATTCATCGCTAAAAAAAGAAAGAAAAGAAATCTAAATAAAGATGAATGGGAGCTACATGGATTCTGACAAATGTGCTTTGAGCTATACCAGCTGAGTCTCTTAGTGGGGGAAGACAGCAACCTACAGATCTCTTTTGTTCAATACCGGTAATCCTGGCGTGATCAGTAGGTGCGATGGAATTTCATTCGGATTCCCAGGAGGGAGCCAGTGCGTCTCAGAGGAGCAAGAGACGAAGCAGTTTAGATCCTTTGTGTGAGAGGCAGAGGATGAAGACAGCTCCTCCCTAACAGTTCCCAAAGTATACGTTTTACTGTGCATGTAGTTTGGTAAGATCAATGAACATCCGATGTTAGCAGCATTGACAACAGGTAAGGGACAATTATTTTTTTAAAAAAAAATCCACTTAGAAGAATTGCAATGTCTTTTTTGGGTTTGGGGGGTCTGAAAGCAGGAACCCCCCCAAAACTACCAATCTGGGATATATTGAATGGAACAGTTAACATTCCACTCAGTCTCATATTTCATCCTGTGCCCAGCATAGATCCTTTCCAGCGCTATTGCTAACAGAAAATGTTTCAAGTGATGCTCTACAGCTTGACTTCTTGCAGCTTCGCTATCCAAGATTGCCAGGTTGCCCTGCCCTTTCCCTGTTTTTAAGAAGAGATTGGACAACCTTTTCTCCAAAGTTGGCATAGGGTCTCCTGCTTGAGCAGAGGGTTGGACTAGAAGACCTCCAAGTTCCCTTCCAAATTCTGTTATTTTGTTATTCTCTTTCTGGGCCCATGTTTTGCTCAGGCAAAGCCAGAAAACAAAGCTTAGCAGCAGGCTAAGCACAATATGCCAGTGGCTGTCAATTCAGTGGCTGCTAGCACACATTCACCACTGCCCATTGCCCAAAAGAATAACCCTTCTTCTTGCTGGTATTTCGCTTCTGCCACCCCCTACAAAACTGAGCATTTGCTCAAGATACACTCAGTGATCCGTCCTGCAGCTAGAGATTATGGGAGGAAAAAAAAACATCCGTCCTGGGGAAAAAAGCAGAGCACATTTCAAGGAAACCTAATTAATATTGGCCTTCTGAATTGAGAAGCCTGGGAGAAGCTTCAGAGCAGTTGCACAGCTCTGGGAAACACTTTGAAGACAGTCGATGTCAGGCAGATAAATTCTCCTGTATATATTCTCTGTCTGTTCTCATCCAACTGGAGGAAAGCACATTTGCAGCTGAAATTTCTTCCAAAGGGAAGGGAATTTTGGAGAATTTCTTGCAGGTGGAATGGGGTGGAATTCTTGTCCTGATTTATTTCAAGGCTTCCGAAGCAACATTTAAGGACATTCTGCCTTCCATTGCCCAGTTTTGAGCCCTGCAGCCTATTAAGGCTTCCTCTATTTTAATTTTTTTTTCCAAATTTTATTAAAATTTTCTTAAGGTCAAATACAAGTACAAGCAAAAGTTAAGAAAATTAAAAAGAGAAAGATACAAAAGAGATTAAAAAAGAAAGAAAAATGTAGTGATTTCTGACTTTTTTCAGTGCAGTACAATACAAAAAGATAGATAGATGATAGATAGATAGATGATAGATAGATAGATAGATAGATAGATAGATAGATAGATAGATAGATAGACAGACAGACAGACAGACAGACAGACAGACAGACAGACAGACAGAGACAGACAGACAGACAGACAGACAGATAGATAGATAGATAGACAGATATGGATGATTGATAGATAGACAGACAGACAGACAGACAGATATGGATGATAGATAGATGATAGATAGATAGATAGATAGATAGATAGATAGATAGATAGATAGATAGATAGATAGATAGATAGATAGAGATGATTGATAGACAGACATACAGACAGGTATGGATGATAGATAGATAGATAGATAGATAGATAGATAGATAGATAGATAGATAGATAGATAGATAGACAGACAGACAGACAGACAGACAGACAGACAGACAGACAGACAGACAGACAGACAGACTGTCTACAGACAGATAACCTTTATTGTCAATTTTTTACTGTGGGCACAACGGCACACATCAAAATTGAAATTTAGTTGCCTGCTCTCAAAGTGAAACACATACATGACACACACCTAGCCATACTATATACAACATATGTATAGACCCACACCCCTACATTACATAATAAATAAATATTAAATACTGTCCATCTTGAATACATAACGGAAACTTGAGAGTTCACAAGGTTAATGCTGTATGGAATGAAACTCTGGTTGAATCTGGATGTTCTGCTGTGGATACCACGAAGCCCCCTCCTCCCAGAAGGTAACAAGGAAAACAGGTCATGAAGAGGGTGTGTAGTGTCCCAGATAATCTTACGGACCCTGCTCAAACAACGCTTCTGTGCTATGTCCTGGATGGAGGGGAGGGAACTGCCAATGATCTTTTCAGCCATCCTCACCACTCTCTGCACCGCCTTCCTGTCCGAAGCAGGGATGCTTCCAAACCAGACTGTGGTGCTGTATGACAGGATGCTCTCAATCGTTTCCCTGTAGAAAGTGGTCAGGACAGGGGAAGGAAGATGTGCTTTTCTCCTGCGACGCAGAAAATGCAGGTGCTGATGTGCCCGCTTCACCAGGGTCTCGCTGTTGAGCGACCAAGCCAGCCTACTCGTTAGCTACAACAACCAAGAATTTGATGCTGGTAACTGTCTCCACAGGTGAATCATTAATGCACAGAGAAGTGTGGCTGTGCCTGCCTTTTCTGAAATCGACAATGATCTCTTTGGTGTTTCCGGTATTTAAAACTAGACTGTTTTCCTTACACCAGTTCACCAATCCCTCAGCCTCCTTGTGGTAAAAAGAACACACAACCTCAGCATTTTGGTTTACATTTCCAAGTGTGTCAAGCCATTTCTACCATAAAGTCGTTCTAATAATCAAAATCTAAAACCTCTTCAAACACAAAGTCCAGAAGTGGTTTCCAAAAAAGCTAGATAAATTCTTCTCTTTAATTAAAACAGTCAATTTTATTATCTTCACCAACTCCATCACCTTCACCTTCAGAGTCTAGGAACCAGTGTATTTTTCCAACTATTAACACATATATTAATAAAGTTCCAAGTTTCAAGTTCTTTGTCCATCAAAGAAAACATCTGGTTTGATTTTTGTATTTATTTTAAGGATCTTCTGAATTAGATACTAAAGATACTAAAAAGAACCCTTTTTACAAGGCATCCTCTATTTGAATTCAAACTTGAGGAAAGACATCAAGACGAAACTCCACCCAGGGGTCTTTTTTGGTCCAGCTGCCTCAGCTTCTGCTGTTGCTAAGACTATTCCTCCTTTCTGGGCAAAATTCAGGTTTTCCCTGGCTATAGTTGAGTGAAAAGTATTGAAAGAACATTTGCAATCAGCTCTTTTCCAGTCCTCACTCTAACACCAAGGCCAGGATTTGGTGTCTCAGGGCATTGATCTGCAGAAACCCCTTAGCTTTCACTTCATTTTTCCATGCATTATTCTAGCATGTGGGAGGGGGAGCGATGGCTTACTGGTTAAAGACGTCAGCTGGAAAGTTGACAGTCCAGGTTTGGAACCCAAGCACCGTATGATGGAGTGAGCCCCTTTACTTGCCCCAGCTCCTCCCAACCTAGCAGTTCAAAAACATGTAGATGTGAGTACATAAATAGGTACCACTTCGGTGGGAAAGTAACAGCAATCCAGAGATCCTTGGCATATAGTCATGCTGGCCATATGATCACAGAAGTGTCTTTGGACAACACTAGCTCTCTAGGCTAAGAAATGGAGATAAGCACCACCCCCTAGAGTTGGACACAACTGTACAGGGGAAAACTTTGCCTTTTCCTGTATTCTAGCATGCAAGTAGAGACAAGCAAGGCATGGGACAGGGTTCTCCTCTGGGTGTATCTTCTCTTCCTAGATGACAAGATCATTCCACCCTTCAAATGGATATGCCCAAGGGTGCTGCAAAACCAGAGCCCATAAAATGCTCTCAAATGCTCTTGGTTATGACATTCCAGCCTCTTTTGATTGCACTGAAGTGTTTCAAGAATTAAAAAAAATGAAGAACTGAAATGCTTTGCATTTGTTACATAAAATGGAAAAGAGCTAAGGTTTGAGTAACATGTAGAAGTGCATTGCTTGAATGCTGACCTTCAGTCAAGAAAGTTCGGAGAGTACATTTGGGCCAGTGATTAATGTGCCCAGTCCAGCCACTGTTTGGAGCTGCTAAGGCCAAACAATCTCTGTCTAAAGATTGTCCTCAATGTGAAAGACTCTTGACCTACTTTCCAGACAATAGCCAAGCTCTCTATTGTTCATTCATCATCCAGCTTTCCTCTTTCTCTCAGTAAAGTCCCATTGCATTGCACCCACTTGCACTAACTTCCACCAATCTATAAAGAACTGATCCCATCTTGGTCAACCACTTCTGTATTGTTCCATAGCTTTCTTGGCTGTGTCCCTAAAATCCCCAGGGTCAAGGGAGAGTTTACTTATTCATAAGACTAAGGTATAAGGAGAGTATTCCTATACAGGGTGTCATTGACTTGCAACCATAATTGGGAACAGGTTGTTAAGCAAGGTTAAGCAATTTTATGACATTTTTGGCATAGTTGTTAAGTGAATCACTGCAGTTGTTCAAGTAATCATATGGTTGTTAGGCGAATCCAGCATCCACCATTGACTTTGCTTGTCAGAAGCCCTCTGGGAAGGTCACAAAAGGTGATCATATGACCCCTAGATGCTGCAACCATGCCATCTGCTGAATTTTGATCGGGTAATCTTGGGGATGCTGTGACAGCTGTAAGTGCAAGGATTGGCTGGGAAGTTACTTATTCAGTGCCATTGTAACTTTGAATAGTCCCTAAACAAATGCTTGTAAGTCAAGGACTGCCTGCCTTTATTATATTGTTATATTATTACATTACTATAGATAGATAACCTTTATTGTCATTTTTTACTGTGGGCACATTGGCACACATTAAATATGAAATTTAGTTGGTTGCTCTCAAAGTGTACACATACCTAACACATATTTAAAATGCTATATACAACATATGTATAAACCTACACACTTACATATAAATAACTTATAAATATTAATCACTATCCACCTTGAATACATAACAGAAACAAGATACTGTATGGAACAAAACTGGCTGAATCTGGATGTTCTGCTTTGGATACCACAGAGCCCCCTCCTCCCAGAAGGTAACAAGGAAAACAGGTTATGAAGAGGATGTATAGTGTCCCAGACAATCTTGCGTACCCTGCTCAAGCATTGTTTACGTGCTATGTCCTGGATGGAAGGGAGGGAATTGCCTAACCCTAACCCTACCGGTAACTTCCAAGTAGACTTCAAAGACAGTCCCATGTAGAATGGATTGCAGTAGTCAGTTGCGAAGAAGGGAAAGGGCATGTTATTGTCATCCATTTGCCTTTGGAAGAGACACATCTGTGGCACCCTCTGATGTTGGGCAAAGGGTCCCCTAAATTCAGCGACAGCTACCTATTTTAGTAGTATCCGTGAATTTGGGAGAACCTCATGTTGTGAACCTATTACTTCAAGAGAAGGCCTATTTGTGCAGAGTTATAACCAGAGCATTTCAGGATATGCTCCCCCATGCAGAGATTCAACTTTATCTTTTCCAGTGCCCCACAGCCTCCAGGCATAAAATCAAATTTGAGGCACCAAATTTCTGGGTTAATTCAAGAGATGTATCATCACATATCAGCAGCACACCGAGGAGATTTCGTGAACCAATGGATGACCTTTCCCGAAGGCTTCATGTAAATACTAGAAAGGAGGAATGGGAGGGAAGCATCTAACAAGAAAGCAACTGTTGGATTTATTTTCCTTTGACCTTCACCAGCCCACTTCTTTGTTTGATCTATCTGGCCTCTGCTGGGAAGCTTGGTGATAAATACAATCGAACACCATCCCAGCTTTAACTCCATTTTCCATTCCATCCCTTTCCTTCCTTCTCTCACATTTTATCCAATCTTCATCACCATATTCTATCCAATCCTACTGATGCCAGTACAATGGTTCCTTTGCAAGCATCCTTCCAATTTCCACACTTCTTTTTCTTCCCATATTCTTCTAGCTGTAACAGTCAGTCATGTCCTGTCACAAATCTATATTTTAATAATAATAACAACAACAACATCTGACTCACTGTGCGATTAATAATAATAATAATAATAATAATAATAATAATAATAATAATAATAATAATAATAATAATAATAATAATAATAATAATAAAAGTTGGAAGGATCTTGGAGGTCATCTAGTCCAACCCCCTGCTCAAGCAGAAGGGGTGTTGGTGGTCTTCTAGTTCAATCCCCTACTCAAGCAGGAGACCTATACCTTTTCAGACAAGTGGCTGTCCAGTCTCTTCTTGAAAACCTTCAGCAATGCAACACCTACAACTTTTGAAGGGAAGCTGTTCCACTGGTTAATTGTTCTCACTCTTAGGAAGTTTCTCCTTAATTCCAGGTTGCTTCTCTCCTTGATTCATTTCTATCCATTGTTTCTTGTCTTGCCTTCTGGTGCTATGAAAAATAAGTTGACCCCCTTTTCTTTGTGGCAGCCCCTCAAATACTGGAACACTGCTATCATGTCACCCCTAGTTCTTCTTTTCACTAGACTGGCCATATCTAATTTTGCAACCATTGTTCATATGTTTTAGTCTCCCCGCTCTTAATCATTTTAGCTGCTCTTCTCTGCACTGTTTTCCCCCCCCCCAAAGTCTCAATATCTTTTTTGTAATGTGGTGATCAAAACTGGACGCAGCATTTTGGGTGTGATCTTGCTAAGGTTTTATAAAGGGGTACTAACATTTCCCATGATCTTGACTCTGTGCCTCTATTTTCTTTTCTTGGTCTCTGTCCTACTACATAACTTCATGGTCCTGGTCTTCCATAACAATGCTAAGACTGATACTGCCAGCAATAACAACTAATCCAACCAACCAACTAACACGTTTCCTAACAGCTCCCTAAAAAGTAACCGATCCAAGGATGATCCATTTCTCAGCTGCCATGTTAGTGGGGGGAAGTCATGCTACTAAGAATGGTGTATCCAAAGGCAGAAAAAAGCTGAGTTCAGATTCTTTCCTCCGAATTCAAAATGAAGATGCTTAGAGAAGGTTGTGCTCTGAGAAGCTTTCATTAAAGAATCTATTTTGGCTGAATCAGGGTAAATATCCATCAAGAACCATCAGGAACAAATTTTCTCAGGGAAAAGTTGCAAGAAGCCCTTCTTAACTCCATGGGGCTACCATGTGGCTTTTCCCACTCCAGGTCTTCCTAAATCTCAGCTCAGAAGAACCGGAGACATTTCAAGTGACTAATTAGCATCAATCCCTTGTACCTCTCCTAGTTGATCAGTCAAGGTGAGTTGACACTCATCTGAGCTGAAGCTAAAGCCAAAGCACAGAAGAGGTTAACGCATGAGTAATGGGGGGAGAAGTCAGTCTTGGAAGAGGGACAGCTGTCTCCATGGCTTAGCTTTGGCTGCACTGTCAACTTGGCTCCATTTCCAGTTAACTCAGCTGTTTGTTTTGGCTTCTTTACCAAAAAGTGCAGTTCAGAGGGAAAAGAAGAGTTTATAGCTGTCCAGCAATGGGGAAAAAATATCGCACATGTGTGCTTTTTCACTTGCCCGCTTCTATTTAGAACTGAGCACTTTTTGTTGCTGTTGTTGTTCCACATTTAGAACACTCAGAATACTGCATCCAGTTTTGGATACCACAATATAAATGCTGAGACTCTGGGAAGAGTGCAGAGAAGGTTAACAAAGATGATTAGGGGGCTGGAGGCTAAAATATATAAAGAACGGTTGCAGGGATTGCGTATGTCTAGTCTAGTGAAAAGAAGGATAGGAATGACATGATGGCAGTATTCCAATATTAAAGAGGCTGTCCCAAAGAAGAGGGGCTCAACCTGTTTTCCAAAGCACTGGAAGGCAAGACAAGAAGCAGTGGATGGAGAGAAACAACCTAGAACTAAGGAGAAATTTCCTTTCAGTGGAAACAATCAACCAGTGTAACAGCCTGCCTTCAGAAATTGTGGGTGCTCCATCACTGGAGCCTGTTAAGAAGAAACTGGACAGCCATTGGTCTGAAATGGTAGGGGGTCTCCTGCTTTAGCAGGGGGTTGGACTAGAAGACTTCTGGGGTCCCTTCCAACACTGTTATTTTATTATTCTGAACAGAAGTCCCAGCATAAAACAAGCATAGGTTTTTGCTAGAAGCAAACCCCTTAAAGCTTGGAAGATGGGGATGTTAAGATTCAGGCAATCCTGCACTGTTATTTGATCTCTTCATGGAGAAGAAGGGACCATGCAGCAAAAGCAGATCCAGAGACCTCTTACCAGACTGAAGGCTTAGGCTGTCCTTAGGTTGCCGGGGATCCACCTTCCAAAACTGGGGAATTTGGCCACAGCAAAATTTGATTTCATTTCATTGCTATTTGGCAGGGGTGGTATTTAAAATTGAACATAATAAACAACTTCCCTCTCTCAGTTCATGTAGTACAGGTGGTCCTCAACTTATGACTAGAATTGAGACTAGAATTTTCATTGCTAAGCTAGGTGGTTGTTAAGTGAGTTGTGGCCAATTTTATGACCTTTTTTTTTTTGCCTTGGTTCAGTGAATCAATTACTGTGTAAATCATGCAATCCTTAAGCAAATCCAACTTCCCCCCTTGACTTTGCCCGTGAGAAGCCAGATGGGAAAGTCACAAATGGCGATCCCATCTCGCAGAGACACGGCAACCCTTGCAAATATATGCCAGTTGCCAACTGCCAACTGCCTGAAATGGTGATCATGTGACCATAAGGATGCTGCAGTGGTTGTTAAGTGCAAGGACCGGTCATAAGTCCCCTTTTTTCAGTGCTGTTTTAACTTTGAACGTTCTCTAAACAAATGGCTGTAAGTCGAGGACTACCATAATTCCCTCCTTCTGGAGTATCTTAAATTAGCAACAATTTTTGATGGCCTCTAGATGAGAAAACAAAAGGTTCTGGTGATTCTGCTGGTGTGGGTCTCTTGTTCCAGAGCCCATCTCAGATATGATCTGGGGGGAGAGGTTCAGTGGCGTAGCGTGGGTTGTCAGCACCCTGGGCGGGGCAAGGCAACCGGAAGCGGAAATAGAGGGGTGGGCAGGCGGTGACGTCACGGCACTGCTGAAAAGACGCACCCCGCAGCGGTGTAGACTTTCCAAGAAGAGTCGCGCACATGCGGGATGCTTCCGGGTCCCTCTCGAGGGTGGCTGGGCGGGGCTCCGACCTGCAAGAGCCGCTGCATTCAAGCTCGCACGTGAGCCCCACTAAATAAAGCCACGCATGCGCACGAAGCTAGGCCGGCCGGCCAGCGGGTCCATCTTCGCTCGGCCAAACCTGCCAGGGCGCCTGCGGGGCGCTTGCGGTTGGCCTGAGCCTGGGCGGAGAGTTGGCCGCTTCTATTTATTTTATTCAGTTTATGTGGCCGCCCATCTCACCTGCTGGACTCATTTCGCTTTGCAAGAAAGAGCAGCTTGAGAGCGGAGCCAAGCCAACTCTGTGCAGCCCTTGGGGCTCCCTGAGCAGCTCAGTGCGAGCGCGCCCCCCCAGATGTTGCACCCGGTGCGGCCGCCCCCCCTGCACCCCCCACGCTACGCCACTGGAGAGGTTTGCACATCTGAAGAGCTTTGGGTCCTGGGAATCGGCAGAGGAGAGGGGTCCGTCTCCCCCGGGTTCAACACCCTGGTGACCTCTCCTTTGAATTTCTCAAGGCAGAGAAGCCATGCGAATGGTCCTGCGAGAAGCGGGTGAAGCAGCAGAGACCATATTATCTTCTCCTTCTTGAAAAACAAAATGAAGTCTCTTCACAGCATCTTCATCCCTTTCCCTCCTGATGTTTAACAAGCAAGGGTGCCAGTTCTTTGAGGCTATTCCAGAATAGCCATGTGAGCGTGCAATTTGAAAACTCCACAGATGTTTCATTTTAAAGCTGGACCAAAATCAAATGTGTGCTTTGAAAACCCGAACAGTTTGTAACTACCCCTGCAGCTTGTGACAGAAAATTGTGCTGTAAGTTGTGACAAACGCTTCTATCCTGGAATCTCTCACCCTTCGGTTCTATGGATTGGCCCCTTTGGGGCTTTAATGTTTTGAGAGAAAGGGAGTCACAGGGGGGAAGGGCTAACATTCACCGCAATAACAATTCTGCACTCTTAGCTGCTCCTTCCAAAGCTGGTTTAAGACTCAGAAGCAGGATTAGAAATCCCACATTCCAGGTTTCCAAACATCATAAGCTGCAGGGTTTCAGGAAGGTCTGGTGCTGGTTTTTCTTAACTCTGATCCTTCTCCGTTCCTCTAAGGCTGGCGGGTTCAAACAGTACAATCTTGAGTTTGCTGACTCAGCCAAAAGACCCATTAAGTCAGTGGGGTTTACTTTCAAGTAAATGAGCACTGTCATAACCAGTCATTGGATTCCTTGGTGCATTGTAGGAGGCAAATGACCAAAATGTTCAAGCTCTTTGAATAAAAGTAAATTGGAAGAATAACTATGCAAAAATTGGCCTATGGCTAAAACAAGATTGTTGATTTACTTTAAGCCTGGGTGGCTTTTTGTACATGTCACAGCAGGCATGTTCGTGCTGTGTGGGAATGAAAGAACATTCTTTCTCTAAAATGGCTTGCCACCTGCAAAGCTTATATTAAAATAACCCAACACTGCATATCAGGACTGGGTGAGCTCTGGTTTCTGTGCACCTTTACTTCTCACTAATTCTAACCGGCAGGGCCAAAGGGGAGGATCCCTAGCAACTGCAACATCCAGAGTGTACATGTTGCACACACTGTAATGGGATTGTTGACGGAAAAGTCTTCATCACGGTTCAGTCCAAGCCGGGAATAAACAACATGGCGGCTGCTTTAGAAAGAAGGTTGCAGTTTATTGAAGAGGAGAGCCAGACAGAAGCATGGCTCTGGAAGAAAAAAGATCGAGTGGGTTTTTATACCCTCTGGGGCTCTTGAGGTTGATTCCTGTTCCTGTTTGAGGCTTTGTATTTCCTCTGTCATGTATTTTGACCTGAGTCTGAGTGTGCCCTTTGGCATTTGAGATTTAAGGTGCTGGTACTTACCTTTAAAGCCCTACATGGCTTAGGCCCGGGATATTTGCAGGACCGTCTGCTGCCAGGGACGACTTCCCATCGCCCAGTGTGCTCACACAGAGAGGGCCTCCTCAGGGTGCCGTCAGCTAGACAATGTTGGCTGGCGACCCCGAGGGGGAGGGCCTTCTCTGTGGAAGCGCCAGCCCTGTGGAACCAACTCCCCCTTGAGCTCCGGATGGCCCCGGATCTCCGGTCCTTTCGCCGCGACCTCAAAACTTTCCTTTTTCATCAGGCTGACCTGGACTGATGACGGGTTTTTAAAATGTTTTAATTTTTAATTGTATAGTTAAATTATTTTGGGGCTGTTTATTTAATTTCTCTTAACTTTTGTATTGTTGCTTTTATTGTTGTTAGCCGCCCTGAGTCCTTTGGGAGATAGGGTGGCATATAAGTCCCAAAAATAAATAAATAAATAAATCTGTGGGTTAATCGTATTATGTCCCGTCTTAGAGTTTGGGTGGGGTATGTAGATTTTAGGTGTCTTTGTCTTCCTAAGCTTCTAGCTGGGGGCCTCCAACCTTCCTGGATTATTTACATCTACATTTCTACAGAGCTGGTTTCTGCCTGGAGGAGGGAGACATGGGGCTATTAAGAAAACTGGGCATGCTTTCCTGCCTCTTTAAGATCCTTTAAGGAAATATAATATTCTGCTCTTTTAATATTTCCTTCTCTGGGGGGGGGGGGGCTGACCTCCCACAGGATGAATGCACAGGTCCAGGATGGGATTTTCTCTGTGTGTGCCTTTGAGTCAGTGTTGACTTCTGACTTCTGACTGCCTGGACTGTCTCTGAGGTTATCCTGGCAAGGTTTCAGAAGTGGGTTGCCATCAGTTCCTTCCTAGGGCCGAGTGATTGGCCCCATAGTCACCCACTAAGGTTGACTACAGCTAAAAGTCTCCAGGCCAGATTTCCAGGCTGTTACCTTAATCACCACACCATTTCTCATCCTGACAGTGAGAACAATAAACCAGTGGAACGACTTGCCTTCAGAAGTTCTGGGTGCTCCATCACTGGAGACTTTTAAAAAGAGACTGGACAGTCATTTGTCTGAAATGGTATAGAGCAGGGGTAGGCAACCTTGGCTCTTTTATGACTTGTGGACTTCAACTCCCAGAATTCCTGAGCCAGAATTCTGGGAGTTGAAGTCCACGAGTCATAAAAGAGCCAGGGTTGCCTATCCCTGGTATAGAGTTTCCTGCTTGAGCAGGCAGTTGGACCAGAAGACATGCAAAGTCCCTTCCAACTTTGTTATTCTGTTCAAACTGGTTGTTTCAGGATAGGCTGTTGATTGATTACAAGCCATCAAGTCATTGTCAACTCTCAGTAATTGTATAGATCTTCTACAGATGATTTCTCCTAAACTGGTTTTTTTCGTTCTACCTATGGTCCACTCAACACTACCGAAACTAGGTCTATCCACTTTGCTGCTGGTCATATTCTTCTCTTTCCTTCCACTTTTCCCAGCATTAGAACCTTCTCTAAGGAGTTTAGATTTTTGCATAATATGTCCAAAGTAGGACAGGGCTCAGGGAATCTGCAATGTGATCAACGTTCGGTGAAATTTCAGCTGAAACAACTCCTCTGTGTGAATCAAAGCTTTGTTTCTCAAGGCACATGGATAGCAGCTGCTGTTAGAAAACCAGAGTGACTGATCAAAGCAGATCAGCTCTGCTTAAGGAGGAGGTCTGGTCAAAAAGGTTGACAACATATCTGCACACTCTCCGTAGAAGAGAGGGGTAGGTGGGCAGATAGAAGGGCTGACTGTTGCTTCAGATTGGATGGGGGAAAGGTACTTTGGGTGCATGTGGGAGCTCTACATAATAGCTACATCTTTTCCTAGGACCTTATGGCTACCCTCCACAGTTGCAACCTAGTGGCAGGGAAAACAAAAAGATGTAATTTAAGGAATATATGCAACTCACAGTCACTCTGAAGTTCCTTTTTCCCTTCAAGTCAAAAGCACTGTCCAGGCCTGCTAAATAAGTTTATAACAATTAATTGGGATACTTTTAATTTCACAAACAAACACATCCACAGGAACGTCTTAATCTGACAGGCCTCCTGAAAATATTTCACCCATAATTGCTTACTAGAACAATTATTATGCCTCAAAATGGATGGCAATCTTTAATTCCATAAACTTTCCCCAAAGACTTATCCAAGCAAAGTGTTTGTTGCTATCATTCAGTTCAGTAAAGAGCCATTATTAATGTTTGCTCCTGGGCTGGACTCTCATGCCAGAATTTGTACAGAGAAAAAGTCAGCTTTGCTTGAGAGAGGATGCTGACATCCTCAAGGATCTCTTTAAAAATTAGATCTACCCAGGGAAAACTGTGGGCTCTGGTGCTTCCCCAGTCCTTCCCATGATTGCTCTTGTTTGTTCTCAAGGTACAGTTTAGCCTTCAACCTCAATTGCCCTCCTACTTCCTCCCATCTCCTTCCAAAATGACTATGCAAACATTTTTTCCCCTCATCAGATGAAGCTCCTTCTGGGCTGGAGAAGACAAGAGCCAAGCAGAGCGGAGGAAGTATAATATTTGCACACAACTCATTAGTTGAATTCTCATCCCCAAGACCTAGCAGAGTGTGATCTGGAACATCTCTTAACAAATAACAAGCAGAAGGCTGTCAGATAGAAAGCAAGCATCAGGTCTTCCAGTAAGGGTAATTACCCATCACTTCTTAAAGCCAAAGAAAAGAGTTGAGCCACTGCCACAGATGCCATCTGAAATGGATGGAAGACTCATTATTAGAACCATGTGCTTTCATGTATTTAATTGGAAGATGAATTAATGAAAGCTTTGCCTTATTAATTGGACAGTTTTGTTTGGAAAGCCATTTTAGCTTTGCTAAAGAGGATGTATTTTCCTTCTTTTTCTTTTCTAAATTACGCACCTAATAAAACTAAGATAAGTTTGTAAGTGCTAGTAAAGTAGCATTTGATATGGGTATTCAGATCACCCAAGGTCAGATTTACACTTTGATTTAATTTGCCAAGGAGATTTGTATTGCCAAATTGATTCAATTGCTCATCTGTTCAATGTTTAGTTCCTTGAGTCTGAACAGTCCAAGCCATTGATGGTCAAAATAGTAGAAGCAGCAGAAAATCTTTCATAATGATCCATATGATTGATCAGTATGATTTGGAAACTCATTGATTAAATTAATCAAATAGCAATTGGGTAAATTCAGCACATCACAATGATAAGGTAATTTTGTTCAAAGATTTTACTTGGAGGGGGATCTGATAGAATCCCAAAGGTGCTTTTTCAAAAAGGCAACTTGACTTTCTATGTTTTTTTTTACTTGAAGAACTTTCGCTTCTCATCCAAAAAGCATTTGCGGATCCGGCCCGCGAAGTGGTTTCATGTGGCCTGCAAAGCCATCCTGGAAACAGTGAGGGAACAGCCCCCATTGCCTTGGCCCTGGCCCAGAGACCCTCCTCCTGCCAGAGACCCTCAGATCTGTCCCACTCCTGCCCAGGCCCCCATAGGCACCCTTGATGCGAACGATGTAGAGCTGGCCACGCCCACCCAGTAGGCCATACGCACTTTAGCCACACCCACCCAGTAGGCCACACCCACCCAGCCCCCTGAGGGCAACCGCAATGCTGATGTGGCCCTCAATGAAATTGAGTTTGACACCCCTGATCTAGAGTGAGACTTAGGTTAAAGTGGTGTTCCCAAAAATTATTTATTTCAAAGCTAGCTGCCCAACACATTCCAGATTTCTTCCCTCAACAGAAAAACAATTGTGAAACTTTGGCTTGAATGAAGTGCACAGATCTGCTTTCTGGTACAAATGTTAATTTTGTTGAAATCAAGTAGCGGAAATTACTTTAAGAAAGATTGTTTCAAAATGTATGATGCAACAAATATTAGCTGGATTCATAGAGTGTCTTGAGGCCAACTTCTTTTAATCGTGCTTGTTTAGTCAACAACTACAGACTAGAATCACACTACACGCTCAGCCATAAAGCATGGCAGATGGACCACAACAGTTGGATTTATGCAACATGCTAAATGTATACTTGAATGATGTGCTAAGCTCTTTGAATAGTTAGCACAAGCATGCAAACATCTATCCCCTATTTTCAATTATTTCTGGCATGCATTAACTGAAGTGTGAAAATCTGGTTAATTCTTCATTTCAAACTGCAATCAGTGTTAATCAAAAATTACGGTTAACCAGAAATAATAGTTGCTCTGGATTCTCATGATATATTTCACATTAGAGGACTTGCTAACTGTGGCTAAAAGCTGCATAGAATGAATATAAGATATTATGGACATTTATATTAATCTCCCCAAAATAACTTGGTGCACAGTGTGAATTATGCAGTGAAAAAAATCTATTTAAAATAAGTCTACTTGAAGATCACTGTCCCTCATATCTCCGAATGAAATGCTTAGACAGGGTGCAAAATGCATCATCCAGATGTTGTCAGATTCCACCTAACAGCCTCAAGCAACATGCCCACAGTTAAGGATGGTGGACAATATTGTTTAGCAAAATCAAAAACAGGATGTGGGATTCCGATCCCTCCCTGAGATAAATTTACTTCAGGACTAATGAAGTAAAAAAAAAAGATACCTCTTTTAATTGGCTATTCTCAGATTCTCAGGCATCCAGGTCATGGTTGCCCTAAAGGTGCTTTTTTTCAAAAGCCAACTGGACTTTCTTTGTTTTTCCTTGAAGACATTTCGCTCCTCCTCCAAGAAGTTTCTGCAGTTCTGACTGAATGGTGGAAAATGGAAGGAAGCTTCTTGGAGGAGAAGTGAAATGTTTTCAAGGAAAAACAAAGTCCAGTTGCCTTTGGAAAAGCACCTTTGGGACCCTTTTAATTGGGCTTACTTGGATGTAAGTATCATCATGTTCATTCCTTCTGAGGTAGGTAAAATGAGGACCCAGATTGTTGGGGGCAATAAGCTGACTTTGTAATAATGCCGCTTGGGGGAAAAAGCCCTAATAAGCAGGCATATACATAGAATGAAGGCTATTGCTAAGCACGTTGATTTGTGCTTTAGATTGTAAGCCGCCCTGAGTCTTCAGAGAAGGGCGGGATATACATGGGATTAAAATAAATAAATAAATTTGGCTTCCACTCAAGGAAACATGGGTAAGATTCATGCAACCTTTAAATATTGCAGAGGAAGTAACTAAAGTATATCTCATTTATTTTTGACAAAAGTTTCCAGGATGAGAAAAATTCCCTGAGGATTCCTTGATGAGCAAGGTGGTAATTAAACAAAATTTCTTGGAAAAAGAATATGCTAATCACTCAGAATTTGCTAATTAGCCACATACTAAATAGGCCTGGGGTTTGCAGGCAATGCTCGTTTGTGAAATAATAGGAAATATTTTATACTTTATGGGTATGCCAACCAAAAGCATAACATATTTATTTTCTGACATTTCCTACCTAAAATGAGCAATAATCATGTCAAAATGCCCAATGCTGCCAAAAGAAAAATAAAATGTATGAAATCAATCTAAATAAAAGATGTCTCATCTATTGAACAGGTCCTAAAATCCTTTACTTAGAAAACCCTCGTAAGAAAAACCTTCAGCTCACCAAATGCAATTACTTGGGTTTTGTTGAGCAATAAGAGTAGCATTTTTTTTTAAAAAAAAATCAAACGTTATAAATAAATGTGGCAATAGGCATCTTGGGATTTTTTTTTCAAAGCACATTTTCTTTTATTCTGTCTGGAAAGACGAGGAATAATTATCTATTTATTTTTATGATCTTTCTTTCTGTATGTTTATGTTCTACCTTTCTGACAATTATTTAAATTTTGAGCATTATTTAAAGCACTAAAGAGAGAAAGAGAGAAAAGAAATGACACAATAACACAAAACAAAGCCGCAATCTTATGCAAAAGGGATACGCTTTTAGGATGGATGAATGTGAGCTTTTTCTTTTTTCTTAGCCCCATTTGGTATTTATGAATTTGTACTTCAAATAGCTGAATTGTGATTTACAGCTAGCCAGGTGAACTACGGCACTCTGTGAACCATCCAACGAATGCTAACTTTGCAGCAAGAATTAAATACCTGTGTGCATGCTCATTTTGTAAATCCTCTTTCACTTTTATGTTTTGGTAGTAGGAACCTATCAGTCATAACGTCAGTGCAGAGAGTGTCTTTTCTCAGGTGTGTCTTAGGTTGCATCTCTGCCCACTGCCAGCAGTTCGACCCTGATGAGGTCAAGGTTGCCTCAGCCTTCCATCATTCCAAAGTCAGTAAAATGAGGACCCAGATTGTTGGGGGCAAATAGGCTGACTCTGTAAATGGCTTAGAGAAGGCTGTAAAGCACTGTGAAGCGGTATATAAGTCTTACGTGTGATTGCTATTTCTCCCTTCCTTTCCTTAGTCCTGGGGGTGCAGTGGTTAGAAGGCAGAGTTACAGGCAAACTTTGCCTACAGCCAGGAGTTTGATCCTGACTGGCTCAAGGTTGACTCAGCCTTCCATCCTTCTGAGGTGGTAAAATGAGGAACCGAGATTGTTGGGGGGCAAAAGGCTGACTCTGTAAACTGCTTAGAGAGGGCTGTAAAGCACTGTGGAGGGGTATGTAAGTGCTATCGCTATTGTTATCTCTGCAAAGAAGGCTGTGCATACAGTCACAAAAGCGATCCTATTCCGTGACAGTTTTGTACACCTTTGAAGTACAGAAGTTTTCAGAACCTTGGACAGTTCTTTAGGATAATGGAGCCCGCTCGGTACCCACAGAATGCAGAGCTATGGAATATATTTATTTTCAGATAGACATATGACACCACGTAGTGCTTAAGGACCTTTTTATATAGTAAAGGGAAAAAAACCATCACGTTGGTAAAACCAATACCTCCAATTGCAGATGTTCCAGGAACCTTTCAATTGCCTTGAAGGCAGAAGTTTGCCCAACACAGCTGCCCAGAGTCCCCTTGTAGATGGGTGATGGGTGGCATAATAAATAAATAAATAAATAAATAAATAAATAAATAAATAAATAAATAAATAAATAAATAAATAAATAAATAAACTCTCTCTCTCTCTCTCTCTCTCTCTCTCACACACACACACACACACAAAAGAAAAACCATTCCTTGAAGAAGCTTCTGACTGCAGGCTCCCTGTGGAAGTGAGTGTGTAATCAGCAACTCCACAAATCTTTCCATACATTCATACTTGTCAACCAAACACAACCGTCTGAGATGGATGAATTCAGTCACCCATGAGTGAAGGCAAATCTGATAATACTTTGTCAAGTCAGTTTGAAGAAACTGGGTGTTGTGTTAAACATATTCAATTTCTGAACATCACACAGCTTCAGATACCCTCTTCTACAGGAGTGAAGCACACAGAGTTATACTTATAGGATATTTCAGCTTTAATTACAAATGGAGGGAGTCTTTCAGGAGAAAAACCGCTCGGCATGTGATAAAATCATATTGTCTGTGCTTGGAAATATGACATTTCGAACCTTTTCTTCTGGAAAATTGGCAGTATCTGTCAGTTTGCTCATGGAAAACAGCAGCCAGGGGATCATTTGTCTGGGAAAACAAAGACCACAGCACAGTGCACTGAGATGTTTTTCAAAGCTGGTGCATCAACAACTGCTGAAGTATACTGGAGTAACAAGCACAATCTCCTTGCTGTGGGAAATTAATGAAGTGCTGATGGGGCTTTCAAGTTTTGTTATGGTTTGTAACATGGGAGCACTGGGGAAATGCACAAAATGAGCAGAGTAGCAAAATGCTACTTTTTGGAGTGTGTAATCCTTATTTTTACCGACAGTTTAAAATGGTCACACTTCCTTAAAACCTTGCTTGCATTTGTGATTGAAAACTGCTTGAAGATGCTTTGAATGGGTTTTAGGAGATGAACGGTGCAGCTTGTGCCAAGAACATTAAGGAGAAATTATGCATAAGGTGTTTGCATCCTAGGAAATTTGGAATTGTGCTATGTCTTGCTGGTTTCTGAGCATGGATAAGAGGTCTTCACACTGGTGGGCTTCATAGAACACGCTAAACAAATCACACGATGGCATAAGGATGTTGTGTGAAGCACCCAATTGTGGCTTGCACAAATAATTATAGATAAGCAACCCATGGTTTCTCACAAATCGTAAATGCAGTTAATGTCATGCGGGAGTGACAACATGGTATGGGCAAAAACATCAAAATAACGGCTGTGATCGAAACTCCCCTGTTTTATGTGCATTGCACTTGCAGCACCCACTAAAAACAAACAGATCTTGAATTGAAGCATTGTAGGTAACATTTTGAATTTTTAAACTATACCTTGTGGCTATCCTTGAAGCTGCAGTGTGCCAAATTAACCATTGCCCCCTGACTGGTCTGAATAGTAGCTACATTCTGGCCTGGTACAATGTGTTGGTCTGAGTCTTGAGAACTGGAGTCCAGAACATCTGGATGGTGCCAAGATGGAGAAGTCCTCAGCTCACAACAGTTTGTTTACTGACCGTTCAAAGTTACAATGTCACTGGAAAATGTGACTTATGACCGCTTTTCACAGTTACGACCTGTGCAGCCATCCCCAGGGTCGCGTGATCAAAATTCAGAGGCTTGGCAACTGATTCATATTTATGACCGTTGTTTTGCCCCGAGGTTATGTGATCAGCTTTTGCGACCTTTTGACAATAAAGTCAATGAGGAAGCCAGATTCACTTAACAACCGGGCTACTAACTTAACAACTGCAGTGATTCACTTAACAGCTGTGGTAAGAAAGGTCGTAAACTGGGTGGGGGGGGGGAAACTCACTTAACCAATGTCTCACTTGACAACAGAAATTTTGGGCTCAGATACGATGGTAAGTCGGGGACCCCCTGTGTTAAACTTATAAGGGCATCGCACAATTATATCCGGGGACACTGTACACATGTTCTCTGCAATTAGAAGCACATTTCCATCATGCTCAGCCAGAGCTTGGAACGAGCTCCGGGTTATGGCTGCTCAGCCACATCTGTCCTAAGCTCGGATATCCTTTTCTTGGTGAGAATAAGAATAGATGAAGCGTTGCAGTCATAACATTCCTTTGGCTTCGGGCGGGAAGCCACCAGGATATGATGCCAGATGCTACCTAATGGTGGGTCAGCTGTGAAAACGCGAATCTCGCATCTTCCTCTCCTCCTGAAATTTTCACTGCAGCTCATGTGCCTCATTTGCATCTGACAATTCTAATATTGCTAATGAGTGCTACTTCAGCAGGCAGGGAGGGAAGAGTTATTTTTCACAAACCAAGCAGGGAACATATAACTTGGGAAGCAGCCTCTGGGGTTCTTCCCCTTTCCCTTTTCTTCTCCCCTCCCCTCCCCTCCCCTCCCCACCAGATTTTTATTCAAAGCTCTCAGGAGTATTTTCTTAAGGAGGAATTGAAACAAAAACCAAACACCACTGAGGCTGCGGCTTCACTTTCTCCAAACCGTGGCTTGTCTTCCAGATGGATTAGACCAGGGGTAGGCAACCTTAAGGGATGTGGTGGCTCAGTGGGTTAGGACACTGAGCTTGTCAATCAGAAGGTCGGCAGTTTGGCAGGTCGAATCCCGAGTGCCGCGTAACAGAGTGAGCGCCTGTTACTCGTCCCAGCTTCTGCCAACCTAGCAGTTCGAAAGCACGTAAAAAGGCAAGTAGAAAAATAGGGACCACTACAGTGGGAAGGTAACAGCGTTCCGTGCGCCTTTGGCGTCTAGTCATGCCAGCCACATGACCACGGAGACGTCCTCGGACAAGGGCTGGCTCTTCGGCTTTGAAACGGAGATGAGCACCGGCCCCTAGAGTTGGAAATGACTACCATGTACGTGTGGGGGAACCTTTAGACCATCTATTATCCCTATCAGTGTTGCTGATAAACCAGGTTACGAAAAGTTGAAGTCCATCCCTGAAGCTGGGTTAGTGAAAAGATGGAGGGGCCTTCTATTTCTGCTGGACTCACCTTGAGACGCCTGTGCTTTTTTCTTGTGCCAAAGGGCAGCTTTGGGAAGAGTGAGCCATAAATTCTGACGATGACAATAGCAGCACTTCCCTAAGTGAAAAATAAGGGAGCCTTCAGCAAAGCAATTTAATGCTGAGTGAAACACAATTTTTGCTATGCCTTCAGACTCATGTCCAGGTTGTTGGTTTGCCATAAAATGGGCCAGCCTACATTTTGATGGTTATCTCTTTATGTTAATATTGCCTTAATTTTAAGGGCCTGTCTGTAGTCGATGGAGTGGGATCCTCCTAGACTTATGGATGGATGGATGGATGGATGGATGGATGGATGGATGGATGGATATGTGCCTTTCAGTAAATGCATAGATTGACCTTCTCCAGGATGAGCACAAATCCTAGCCATGATTTATTGTGCAAAACATTTGGGTGCGTTCACACAACATGCTTAGATCTTCATGCAGGTCCACTCCACGGATGCATAGTGAATCCACCCATCATTTCAAAAACACCCCCTTCCATTCAATGTGTTAAATCAACTGCAATAGACAAAAGGTATGACCTTCAGGGACAGGTGGAAGAGCCCCAAGATAATGATCAGATACAAGAAATTTGAATCTGGGCTAGATCTGTAACCTGAATAAGCCTCTCAGAGAAGACCCTCTTTGGTTCTCATGAAAATAAAAGGAGGGAGGTTACTATAACCTTATAATAAAAGCAGTGTTGGTCTGCATGACTTTGGTGTCCAGTCTGATCTACCTCAAGGGGCTGACCTCAACAGAACAATTCAATTAGTAAGGGGGATTTGATAAAATCTTCTTATTGGATGCTGCAATATTTTTACTCAAGGAATTTCTTCTTTCTCCTTCTCCTATGCTATAAATTGTTTATAATAAACACTTTCTCCACTTTTCTCTAAATCCATAATCTACTATAAGGAGAACATTGCTTTGTGAAATTAATATTCATTCATCTGGAAGAAAAACTCAGGTCACTCCCAGATGTGACATCTAAACCACAGACCCTTCTTACAGAGGATGCTTGCTTGACATTGTCAGGAGCCAGCATGTTATTGGGCACCCCAGCCCCCGTAAGCTGTTCTAGTACCCTTTATGGTGGCATTTGGCCAGTAGAATTGAGTCACCTGGTTTGAGAAGCCACTTCTGAGCAACCAGCCTGACTTCCTGCTGACTTTCTGTGCTCATTCTTGCGATTGTGGGCTAGAACAGGGGTCCCCAGCCCCCAGTCCATGGACCGGCATGGGTCTGCAGCCCCATCCATGGGATGCAGGCAGCAGGTGAAACCAGTCCCCCTCTGGTCTGCAAAAAAAAACTTCTCTCCACGGAACTGGTCCCTGGTGCCCAAAAGACAGAAGAGTGGGGAGACCGAGCAACTGATTTCAAGCACATTATTTGGCTAGATCAACTGAATTCCAGTCCCGAGCCCATCTTTACAGCAGACCTCTAACCTGGATTGAGGCCCAGCAGACTGTTGTTTACTGCCCCCTTGGGCAATGAAGCACCAACAGAAATAGAGTCCAAACAGAGACACTGAGGTATGCAAGATAAAGGTATTTGGAAAACTACAAGAGCTACAAAATTATTTCCAAGTGATGTAGCAAGGATCGTGATGCCTGCCTGCCTTTCAACCATGGAAGACTGAGGCTCACTGATGTGGGAGAAACAGGAAACCAGGCACACAGGAGAATGGAATGGAGTTTCCTAGAGCAGCACACCGCCAATCTTTTGGGCACCAGGGACCGGTTCCATGGAGAGAGGTTTTTCCATGAACCGGAGGGGATGTGGTTTCCTGTCCTGCCTGCATCCCATGGGTGGGGCTCCACTTGTTTTCACAGCCTAATTTCTGGCATGCTGTGGACCAGTGCCGGTCCACAGGCCGGGGGTTGGGGACCCCTGTCCTAGAAGATGGCATGGCTTTTTGGAACCTCACCCACGATCACATCTGTTAGAAAGTGAGGTCACATGGCAACATATTGCCATAAGGATCCCTTCTCCCTTCCTAAGCTCAAAATCTTGCTCCTCTGACATTCATTAATTGTTTGCTGGAATCAGCTGCTCATGTACAAGAGCATTACTGCTGATGGATTTATTTGTTTTTTTCGGTCCAGATGGATGCAGGCTTAGACTTGGATTTCATCATCTGAAATAAAACCCAAGATGCTAGGTCTTCTCCACTCCATATGCAAACTTAATTGGGCTATCAGAAGAGGCAAGGGAAAAGGGGGGAAAGTGGGGAGGGGGAAACAATGTAAGCAGTGTGGTGCTGCTGTGATACTAGCTCTGCCTCTTTTGTACTGTGTCCAGACATTCCAGCCTTGTAAGAAAGAGACCATGTAAAAAAGAAGAGCTTGCAACACAACAGCACACTCTGTTCTTGCCATTTTTTTTAAACACCATTATTAGATCCTCAAAGGCCTCTAGTTTGCACTTCAGCTTTATTGAAACACAAGCAATACAAGAGCATGGAAGATACTCTCCTTCTGCTTGTGTTTAAATAAATTTGAACAACAGGCTAGTTCAAGGAATTTAGGATGAAGTCTACCACAGGAGTCTCCAACCCTGGCAACTTTATGACTTGTGGACTTGTACCACCTAACGGCACCAGTCCAGCCTACTTCACGGTGCCATCCTAAGGTTACCCTTCATTTCCTGATTAGATTTACATGTTTGCTCCAAAAGGAATTCTCCTACATTTGTTCAACACAAAAGCCACTCCGCTTTTGTGGATGGGCTGAGAAAGAGAGGTTGGGCTGAGAAAGGGAGACTAGTTGGTCACCCAGAGATTTTGCACAGTTCAAAATAGGCTTGAATTTGGATCTCCCTGTTCTTAATCTAGCACCTCCACTACTACAAGTATACTCCAGGCTGAGGGTGTGCAGGAAAGAGACTTCAACTTCGTAAAAAAATATAATGAGCCGTTATGGCGCAGTGGTTAGAATGCAGTACTGCAGGCTACTTCTGCTGACTGTCAGCTGTCAGCAGTTCGGCAGTTTGATTCTCACTGGCTTAAGGTTGATTCAGCCTTCCATCCTTCCAAGGTCAGTAAAATGAGGACCCAGATTGTTGCTGCTGACTCAGTAAATTGCTTAGAGAGGGTTGTAAAGCATTGGTGAAGCAGTATATACAGTAAGTCTAAGTGCTATTACTATAATATAGTTCATCCAGGGTTGGGCTTAATACAGAAGTCCCAGTAGGCTAGGAGAAGGTAGAACATGTTGAAACATGAGACATTTCCATGTCCTGATTATCTGGACTAGAAAGGGCTGGTGGAGACAAAAGGACAGTCAATTATAAGTGGTAGCCAATGGTCACTAGCAATCTTTTAGGCAACCAAACCACATTAGGGCAGCATCAATAGTCACTTCCCACTCACTCAGAGCCACCATCAAGCACCATCAAGATGATGATTTAAAGCCAAAGAAAAGCTCTGGAGAAGTGATAGGATCTGCCCAAGTAGCTTTTCAATTTCCTCCTACAAATTGTCAGTAGACAAATTGGGTGGGTTAATTTCTACAGGGGAAAGACTTCTGCAACAGGTTATCAAGGGCAGGACTCCCCCTTTGCAAGGACAGAAATTCTGCAAATGAAAAAAAAAAACACCACATGGAAGAAGCCATCTTTTGAAGTCTTCTCCTTATGGCTTAGGGACAACATGAGTAGCCCAGCAGGAGAGATGACTGAATAATGAAAGAGGATGTTTGCAAACAGCCTTTGGGCACTTTGTTGTTTAATCAACCCAAGGATGCAGAAGAATTTATTTGCAATTCTTGTTGGAAAGAAATTTCCAAAACATCCTTTTTTATAACATTAACAACTACTCAACTAAGTTTGAAAAAGTCACTGCATGAGATGTAGCTATAAATTTAATTAGACTCTGTGTATCTTCAGTTCAATATTAGCTACACCAGGCAAATTACATAACAGCATTTAGCTACCCTTAAATGACCTTTGGTTGATACTGTACGTGGAAGGGAGGCTACCAGGATATTCCAGAACTGTAGGTTAGACTGGAATCCTAGAAAATGACAAGGGCAAATATTCTGATTTTTTTAAAAAACATGGATGTTTTTTATGAAAGCAGCGAGAACCAAGCTCAGTTGAAAAAAGACTTAAATTATGCTTAAATTATCTAAAGCAGTATTTTTTTTAATCTGACCCTCTTCAGATATGTTTGGATTGCAATTCCCAAAATTCCCAGCCATCATAACCCATGCTCCTCTAGATCTTTAAACGTTGCCATGGAAACACATCTGGAGAGTACCAGCGTAAGAATTGCAATGTGGTGACCCAGCAGCAGTCCTCAAGCATGGATGTCCACAAGAAGAGCAAGGAAAGGAGTGGAAATAATGGCAGGTGTTCATCATGCAGATGACATGGTTTACCTGCATCAGATGTTGTGGTGTCATTACACAAGGGTAGATTTCTGCTGTGATGTCACAATCCAGACATATCCTGATGCCCTTGAGTGTTACAAACTCTGAACAATGCCACTCTCAGTTTTCTTCCAAGCATTATTAACTCCCTGATTACACTGTCTTCAAGTCGCATTGAAATAACTGAGGTAGGTTTTTCAGGGAGTGGGAGTTGTGATACAGCAACTTTTCTGAACTTCAACAACTTTGAAATAGCTGGGACTTCCACTCCCAGAATTCCACAGCTAGCGTGCTGGTCTGTGTAATTCTGGGAGGTGAAGTCCACATATTTTAAAGTTGCTAAGCCTGAGAAATGCTAAAATACAGGTACTTCCCATCAGAACCTACAGCCTGTATATTTGCAGCCTGCATTCCCAGCAGGAAGGTTAATGCTTCAAAAGTATATTTTTTTATAATTGGACATGCAAATTCAATTTCCTTTCCTACATCCCCAAAACAATTTGGGATGTTTTTCATTTTTAAAAAAATTGGATTAAGAAGCAACTCAGTAGATGTGTTTAGACTTAGAGATGATGGAAAAAATAATCAAGGAATCCATCTTCCTATTTTCGTTTTAATATAGGCCTTAGCAGAATAATAGAGTTGGAAGGGATCGTGGAGGTCTTCTAGTCCAACCCCCTGCTCCAGCAGGAAATCCTATATCAGAGGTCTTCAAACTTGGCCCTTTGTGGTGGGGGATTCAGCCAGTTCGCACCACTTCAGCAGAATCAGTAGCTAATTTTTTGTTGCCCAGGCCCAGCATGGACTTCTGGAAGCAGCATCCACACAGAGAACCAGTTGTTCACATATTTGAATCCAGGCCAGGCTAAGGAATTCTGGGAGTTGAAGTCCACAAGTCATAAAAGGGCCAAGTTTGAAGACCTCCACAACTTCTGAAGGCAAGCCATCATTATTTTAACTGTCAGGAAATTTCTCCTGGTGGAGGGGACATCTTCCAATGAACTTGCTTGGCAGCTGACTCAGGACAAAGTAGAATAAAAGAAGTGGAATTTCTAGGATTAAAGATTTATATCCAAATGCCACATAATGCCAAGGAAGTTTAATTAATTCTCAAAAACCTCTAATACAATGGATTATAAAACTCTTGGCTCTATTCCACAGTTTTCTTCTGTTTATTTATTTTATTTATTTATTAGATTTTTTCAACTGCTACAGTCATACAGCTCTTGTGTTCCAAGTGCACTTTAGTGCTTTTACAAGTGAATTCATTCAGCAGCTGCTATATATATATTCTCCTAAAAAAAATGCCATGAGAAAGAATTGTATCTCTTAAGTATGATTGAACTTCACCCTCCATTCTCCTACACATCTCATCCTAGGAGGAGAAACATTTTTGCAGTTAACTAGCAGCAGAATAAATTCCTCAGTTAATCAAACTACATTTGGAAGTAATCTGTAAAAAAACACAACCAAGTGATTTTCATTTTTGCTGGTCTGGCCAAGATGTCACTTTAGATAACTGTGCAGAATTCTGCCATTTTTGCAAATTCTGCCATTTTCTTTTTAATGCATTAGCTCAATTTGTGATTGGATAGGGCTATTTGCATGGGGAATCACAAAATTCAAGATGGCAGCTGTAGCCACATATCAATGCCCCACCTCTTTTCTATGCGTATTTATGTGTTCTTGGCCGCCATCTTAACTTTTTATTCTCTCTCCCTGGGACACGTCCTCATTATTGTTACTCAAGTGGGAATCACCAATGGCTTGAAGGAAACTCCCATAAAAGCTACTTTCACACAACACCTGTTGTCGAATATAGTGCAGTCTGGATTCCCAGGAGGGAGAGGTTGCAACTCAGAGGCCAAAGAGGCAGCAAAGCTTGGAAAGTCTGGCAGGCAGGAAGAGGTTAAAAGGGATTCTCCCAAATGATTCCTAGAGTGTATCTTTTATACAGATAGGCTTTAATCTGGCAAGATTCCGTCTATAGGTAAAGATCAATGAAGGGAAATATTCATAAGTAACTCCATGTGTCGTTCTTGGTTCTTGGGGCTTGACATTAAGCTGGATGGATGGGACGGATTGTCCCTATGAAGGGAAAGGTAGTGAGATGGTAGTGAGATGGACTACAGTGAATTTGATTGATGTCAGGCCCAGAATGGGAAGAATGTCGTAGAACAATCTACCCAAAGCACAGTGTGCTACTTGCTCATATCATCATTCAAGGTTCTGGTAATGGTTTTCAAGGCCCTACATGGTATGGGTCCGGAGTACCTTAGGGATCACCTGCTGCCGGCATCAACTTCCCTCCGCCCTGTGCGGTCCCACAGAGAGGGCCTCCTCAGGGTGCCTCTGGTCAGAGAATGTCGTCTGATGGCCCCCAGGGGAAGGTCCTTCTCTGTGGGCACCCCGGATTTATGGAATCAGTTGCCGGTTGAGCTCCGGATGGCGCCCGACGTTCGCTCCTTCCGACGCGATCTGAAGACTTATTTGTTCGAACAAGCTGGCCTGGCCTGATGGGGGATGGGTTGGGATTTTATTGTTGTTTTTAATATATTTATTTATTGTTTTAGCTTGGGCATTGTGTTTAATTCTTTTTTTAACTTTTGTATCTTTGTACTTTTATATGTTTGCCCTGTTCACCGCCCTGAGTCCTTCGGGAGAAGGGCGGTATACAAATAAAATTATTATTATTAAAAATTATTATTATACAGACAGAATCTTGCCAAACTAAACCTTTACCACTCTCACCCTAACAAATATGCCCTGGGAGATTCTACGGAGTGGCTACCCTCTCTTCCTTTGTCTCCAATCCAGTTCTGGGCTGGGCTGCCTCTGGTCTTGCCCTCCTCCTTGGAATGTGCTCACTGCTTCACCGTGGTCCATCAGAGCCACCTCCCCCTTTGTAGACACAATCCATCACATGAATGGATGGAATTTGTCGAGCCCATTCAAACAAGTGTTATAGGCTTTCTATCAGTTCCCAGCAGGACTTGAAAAAGATCATCTCCAACCACCAATATATAAGTATTCAGTTAATGCCATTGTGCAGGATGGAAAAACAAGGCTCTGCTCATTTGTTCTATAGTCTAGGCCAGGGGTCCTCAACCTTGGCAACTTTAAGACTTGTGGATTTCTGGGAATTGAAGTCCACAAGTCTTAAAGTTGCCAAGGTTGAGGACCCCTGTTCTAGGCAGTGGCCTCTATTGATGTGGAAAGGAGGGGAAGGAGAGAGAATTTTTAAAAAAATCCTCAAGATCTACATTAAAAAGGGGCAGGATTTTGATTGCACAGTTGTGGCTTCATCTTGACTTTTCTGATATGCAAACATCCCATGAACACCATTCATGCTGGGACAGCAAATACATCTGGAGAAAAAATAAAAGAGTGAAAAGTTCCAGTCTTATTCCAGTCTTTGTGATCATGAAGGACATCTATGGAGATTCTTAATCATCCAGATTAAGAATCATGCTGTTCCAAAGGTGCTTTTTTCCAAAAGGCAATTGGACTTCCTTGGTTTTTTCCCTTGAAAAAGTTCCGCCTCTCATCCAAGAAGCTTCTTATAGCTTCTTGGTTGAAAAGCAAAACATTTTCAAAGAAAATGGGAAATTCTCTTAGACATTGTCCTTGTAAGACTGTTTATTGTCCTTTCTTACAGAGCGGTAGGACTCCCATCTTTAAAATGAAAGGACTAGAAAAGGCAAAGTAGCCATCCAAAGTGATAACTGCATTCACGTGACACTTTTTTTGTATAAATGTTATTAAAACCATTGAAGAACTAACAGCAACTAACACAGAAAAGAGAGAATGGTCAAAAGTGCCGGAAAAAAACGATAAAAAGCAAGAGAACAAAGTTTCCAATTTCCAATTTGCAGCAAATATAATTACAAAGTTATTTCTTACTTTACGGTTACAAAAAAAATATCTCAGTTTTTCTTTTTATCCAATTTTTTTCTAATCATCAAAACCACAAATCATAACTGCATTTACTTTCTGTTCTTGCTAAGCAAGGATAACAAAGGAGAGGAAATTATGAAAGCGTCACTGTGCCAATGCAACGCAATCTCAGCCCTTGTAGGATACGCAATATGATAGCACACGGGACAAGAAACAATGGATGGAAACTAATCAAGGAGAGAAGCAACCTGGAATTAAGGAGAAACTTCCTGACAGTGAGGACAATTAACCAGTGGAACGGCTTGCCTTCAGAAGTTGTGGATGCTTCATCACTGGAGGTTTTCAAGAAGAGAGTGGACAGCCACCTCTCTGAAATGGTATAGGTCTCCAGCTTGAGCAGGGGTTTGGATGATGGAGATCCATGGAAGTAATTCAGGATTTTTAAGACGTAGAGGCATCCACAGGGAAGAGTACATGGCAAAAACATCATGGCAACATGATACAAAGGTGCAAGGAACATCCATTGTGACATTGCAGGACTATAGAAAACGCATCCCATCAGGGCAATGCTGCTTTCATCCTTTTGAGGAAAATGCTGGATCTTGTGAATGCCTTGAGACTGGCAGGCCTTAGGAAAGAGGGCGGAAGATGCTCGGCTTTTCCCCATTATCTACACCAGTCATGCAAGCTGTTCGGCACTGTTGCTTGGAGCATTTGGGAGCAAGCAGGAGTATATGAAAATGTTTTCAGAGCTTAGGTGGGATAAGGTGATTTTTGCCTTTATCTGTTTGCTTGGATCACATCTCAATTCAGGTGCTCAAGATAGTGGAGATAACAGACCTTCCTGCATTTCCCCCCCCACACACACACAATAGCCACTCTGAGATGGGTTGGACTCATAGAAGTTGACTGACCCCAAATCAACCTAGGAGCGTACATCAGCCTAAACAGAAGTGTCCAACCTTGGTAACTTGAAGAGTTGTGGACTTCAGTTCCCCAGCTGGCTGGGAAATTCTGAGAGTTGAAGTCTACAAGTCTTATAAAGTTGCCAAGGTTGGGTATTTCCTGCTCTAGAACCTGGGCTTCCCCATTCCTAGTCCAGCCCGTTCACTGCTAGACCACCTGATCTTGGACTGAAGTGGAGGAACTGGCCCTAATTCTCCAGAGAATGTTTATGGTTAAAGGAGGATTTAGAACTTGGCCTTCAACTCCAGGCTTGCTGTGTGATAAAACGGGCTCAGCAGCTGCGCCTTTAACATTTGGTCAGCAAATGTTGGTGCGCAGTTTTGTTTCTCTCCAAGCCCTGAAAAGCTTCATCTGCTGATTTGACAAAGAACCAGCTGGTAAAGAAAAGAGCTCAATCTCTTCCGTCTTTTGGTTTTTCTCTTTTTCTGGCCAGTTTCTTTGCTCGCTGTTCCCTCTGAACCCCTCTCTTCCCATTGTGGAATCATCTGCCTGGTCAAAGCCATCCCTCCCTTCCTCTTGATGTCCTCCAACTTCTTTGGTGTAAATGAAAGCCCTTAACAAAGACTTGCCATTGTTGCTAAGCAACGACACCAGCCTCCCCTCCTCCTTGGAAGTTGCAAAATGCCCAGCTGGGAGCTTTAATCTCTGCTCTGAATTTAATTTTTTTAGAGTTTGCCTTCATTTCTCTCCCTCCCCCCCCCCCCACACACAAAAGCATCTGCTGCAGGTCCATGGTTTGGCTGCGCTCATGTCTTCATAGCTCCTCAGAGCAACTCTTGCCAACACTCAAGAGTTCTGAAAGCTGTTGAGATGTTCTTCAGGGATCCCTCACCAGGAGTAGAGAGGAGTTGGCTACCACACTATTGCACCCACCAGGTCCTCAGTTCTGCAGATTTACTGAGCCAAATTACCAATCTCAGTTTATGTAGTTTTTTATTTTATTTTATAACTATTGATGTTTTCAGATTCATCTTTTGGTTAACAGCTGTATTAACACAGTAATAGAGGAGTGAATGTTATACTATGTGACATATTTTGCTAGGTGTTAGTATATTATTGTAGTTATTTGCTTCACTCTTTTTTTTTTGTCTGTTTAAATTTTGCTGGTCATTGACCGAATAAATATTATTGATCGATTGACCGATCTCAGCTCAATCCAAATTGTCTGCTTTTCTTTTTAACCAAGAGTGGCGTGTCTTGTTAAGCTGAGGTGTTTAGCTATGGTTTGCAAAGTAAAACCCAACGGACTCATTTGCCTAGCCCTCTAAAATGTGCAACCTGCTCTATAAGCCAGACCAAAAATCAAAGATACCACAGTATGACTCAGTGCACAGTGCAAAAGGAAGCAGCAGTGACCTTTATTCGTATAAGTGGAGGTTTTCTCTCCTTTCTTATGATGGACGATGGGACATGAATATGTATCGGCAGAGGTTTAAGAGAGACAGGCATTACTTCTCAAGATTTTCAAAGCCTGCCAAGTGTTCACCTCTTACAGGGGAGGTTATTCCGCAGACCCTCAATGAACAAATAAGAAAACAGAATAACAGAGATGGGAGAGACCTTGGAGGTCTTCTAGTCCATCCCCCCTGCTCAGACAGGAAACCCCTATACCATTTCAAATGGTTGTCTAGTCTCTTCTTAAAAACTTCCAGTATTGGACCATTCACAACTTCTGGAAGAAAGTTGTTCACCAATTAATTGTTCTCACTGTCAGGAAATTTCTCCTTAATTCCAGGCTGCTTCTCTCCTGGGTTAGTTTTCATTCATTGTTCCTTGTCCTGCCTTCCGGTGCTTTGGAGAATAGATTGACCCCCTTCTTCTTTGTAACAGCCCTTTAGATATTCCTTAAGCATGCGATGAATGAAACATGTCGCCCTTGGGAAGAGACGTGAAATCTGTTGGTGCCTCATTTCTAATGTTCTCACTTCCCAATTTCATGCATAGACTAGGATGTGCCCAGAGCAACTACTTACAAAAGTGGGTTTTCATATGTCAAAAAAGGACTGTGGGTTTTTCATGCTTGTGTTTAGGACAGAGAGCATTTATGTCGAGGAAGCAAAATGACACGTAGATGTGTGTGTGCGTGTGTACATGCATGGAGCTTGTGTATTTTAAACAGCAAAAATTATGTCTCCGTTGAAAAAAAATTTCATGTAACCCCTGCACTGAAGAGTTGACTTTGAGAATAATTCTCTTGGGACTTAAAGCTTTGCACGTTACTTTTTTTTTTTTTTTTTGCAACCACTCCAGTGTAGACATGAAACAAATTCAATCGTGAGGTATTTGGCAGGCAAATTGGGTGCTGAATTTGCTGAAACCAAAAGGAGCTTCACTTTCCTTCAATTAAAACCAAAGGGCAACCATTTTTGTTGGAGAAAACTTTCTTCTTTCTTTCTTTCTTTCTTTCTTTCTTTCTTTCTTTCTTTCTTTCTTTCTTTTTTCTTTCTTTCTTTCTTTCTTTCTTTCTTCTTTCTTTCTTTCTTTCTTTCTTCCTTTCTTTCTTTCTTTCTTTCTTTCTTTCTTTCTTTCTTTCTTTCTTTCTTTCTTTCTTTCTTTCTTTCTTTCATCCATGGAAACTTCACCATGCGAAAAGGCTGCATCCCTGACCAAGTGTTAATCATATGGCTTCATGTTTCACTTTACTGAAAGAGAAAAAGTTTAGTCTAGCAGTTAAGGTACTGGACCCAAAACCAGGAGATGGTGAGTTCTAGTCCCACTTTAGGCATCAAAGCCGGCTGGGTGACTTTGGGCCAGACATTCTCTCCCAGCCCAACCCACCTTACAGGGTTGCTGTTGTGAGGAAAATAAGAGGAGGAGGAAATATTACATATTTTGCCATCTTCAGGTTTTGGTGCTTATTCTTTTTTTTTTTAGTTTGTCTCTTTGGAAGAGAGACGTTGTGTCTCCACCTGCACAGAATTGCCTTCTCTCCTTTATGTTTCCCTGGGGATAATCTGTTTTTTTTTCCACTCTATCTTTTTTTTTCCCTCCCTTTTACCAGCCGACACCACACCCCTTTATTGGACTAGTGCAAAGAGCTGTAATTATGTATTTAAATATTTAGCTCTTCATCAGCTGTGCAAATTAAAGCCATAATTCAGAAAAACCTTCACCCTTAGTGGTTTCTTCGGTAACTCATAACAATATATTTTTTAAAAAAAAAAATAAACAAACAAACCTTGCTGCAATGTTTCTTTCATTCTCAAATTTCCATCTCAGTCAAACCGATCCATGGATATTTCCTTCATGGAGATTGGGGCAAGAGGATAAAGGAAAGGATTTTGAGAAGCGCTTATCTATAGGTCTCTTTTTTTTATTGAAAAGTTTTAACATACATTTTATCTTTAACAATCCCCCCTCCCCCTCCCGTACCCATCCCTCCCTACCCCTCCCCCCCCTCCCCCCCCCGACTTCCCAGAGCTAAGTACAAGGTATAAAAACAAAAAAACACAATTATAAACATCCATATGCTAACAACCATAAACTCTAAAATCTATCACTCTCTAGCTCATATAGGATAACTACAAACACTATTACTATTGAATATAAAAAAAGGAAAAAAGAAAAAGAAAGGAAGAATTATTCAAATGCTACATGAAACTTTTTAGTCCCATATTTGTTCTGGATATACTCAATCCATTTTCTCCACTCCATAATATAACGTTCTTGCGAGTGATCTTTCAAGTAAGCCGAGATCTTTGCCATCTCTGCCAGGTCAGAAACCTTTAAAGTCCATTCTTCTACAGTCGGCAGTTCCTTCTTCTTCCAATATTGACCTATTAAGAGTCTTGCTGCCGTAATTAAATTCAACATCAGCTTAGTGTCCACAACCGTAGCATCTGTAATTATACCTAACAAAAAAAGTTGCGGACAAAACTTTATCCTTTGCTTGAAACTTATCTATAGGTCTCATCGGGATTCGGCATACTTCCCTTTTTAATTATACAGATTTCTGCTTAATAAAACATTTATTTATTTTATGTATATCCCACCTTTATTTTCACAAATAATTCAAGGTGGTGCACATACATAATACTTATTCCTCCATCTATTTTCCTCATAACATCACTTCGAGGTGGATTGGGCTAAGAGAGAGATTGTCATGGTTCCGACAGATGAAACACTTCAAAAGAACTTTGAGGCATTGTTTACCTTAAAGAATCTTTATTCAAGAAGCATAATATCGGCACTACATAGTTGAAGCCAAAAACTGAATTCCCCTCCCCTCGGCACATAGTATCAAAGCACAATTCCCTCCTCCAATTGACAGTCATAAATCACATTCCCCAATTAGTTTGAAGCAGGGACTTCCTCTCCAGCCCTCCAGCCCGCCAATTCTTGATCAGCTCTAAGTTCAGTAACCTTGATTCTCATGCTAAGTTCAGTGTTGTTATGTCTAGCTGAACTCTCATTCACATCCCCCCCAGCATCATCTAACTCTAAAAGCAAAAGGGAAAATGGCTACATTTCCATCTGTTGTCAATGCAAAAACATCCAATGTTAGCAGCGTTGACAGAGATGAACGGCCCAAATTCACCTTGCCAGCTTTGATGCCCAAGGCAGGACTAGAACCATCTCCTACTTTCTAGCCTGGTGCCTTCATCACTAGACCAAATTGACTCTACATCAGTGGCCGCCAGCCTTTTTGGCACCATGGACTGGCAGTGGGCTGGAGGAGGTAGTTTTGTGCATGCAATCTAATCCTGTGCATATATAAATAAAGCTTGGTGCACCCGCCCATCACCTGTGTGGCCCAGTTTCCAATGGGCCACTGACCAGGACCAGCCTGTCGATCAAGGGTTGGGGACCCCTGCTCTACATGATATGTGCTAGACATGATATGTATTTGACAGGAGTTAAGCTGAGCGCAGAACTGAGCCACAGGAGGGGTCAATCAGGGCTCTTAACAAGTGTCATTGTGTGAGGAAGGCCACAGTTGTCATTCAAACCCAGGAGTAACCTTGGAGCTGGTTCGGGCGAGGGGTTTGCCTGATCCAGAATTTTGGGCCCACATGGCCTATTTTGGAAATACAGATCAGTCTTGAGTAGTGCGGGGAATCAATCCCACTAAGTCACGGGTTCCCAAGTGGGGGTGCGAGACAATATTCCGGGGTGTTTTGTGGTTTCTTTTTTTCAAAATTATAGTGTATACGCATAATTCGTTGCCGTTATTTCAAACTTTCATAAGGGGTGCAAGAATATATCAGAAGCGTTTTAGGGGTGCAAGGTGTAGAAAAGGTTGGGAGCCACTGCACTAAGTGGTTGCATCATTTAGATGGGCAATATTTGAAGTGGTATTTCTTTGGAAAATAGGGTAATTGCATGGAACCCCTTTGGCCTAATGGTGAAGGCTTCAGGCTAGAAACCAGGAGATTGTAAGTTCTAGTCCTGCCGGAGCGCTGAAAGCCAGCTGGGTGACTGTGAACCTGTCCCTCTCTCTCAGCCCAACCCACCTGAAAGGGTTGTTGTTGTTGGGAAAATCAGGGAAGGGAGGAGTATTAGGTATGTTTGCTGCCTTGAGATATCTATAAAAACAATAAAGGCAGAATAAAAATGAGCAAATACATTTCTCTCTGTTTATTAATGAAATACTCTGTAATGGTAAAAGGATAAGCTTGCATCCAAGTGTACCTGCTCTCTCCTCTTTTGTGCTGGAGTTCTTCAAAACGAACCTCTTATGTTTTGAGCTTTTCTCAAAGGGAAAGTTTCCTTTCCTCCATTTTGCACAGATGATTAGCATCTAAAAGCCCAAAGGCAACTGTGATTGTGCTAGCCTCAACTGTGTGTGTGCTAACCTTGCACGCGATGAATTTTGGCTCGCATCTAAAGCGACCTGGTACCAATTGATAAATTGCACTAAATCGAATTTTGCACTCTTCAAACCTACGGTCTTTGTGATCTATCTGTGCAGAAAGATGGACTGAAATGACCTGTTATTGATTAGTTATCAAGATGAGCCACTGAGAATCCAACCTTCCATTAATATCTTCAGTCCCTTTGAAAATCGGACCAGCTTCACTTCTCTAGGCTGGTGTATTAACTTCAGTAGCAGCCGAGGAGTGATTGGTGAAAAAAGCAGGAACGGGAAAGCAACATTACAAAAGAGAGAGAGAGGGAGAGAGAGACAGGGAGAGAGAGGAAGGGAGAGGGAGGGAGAGGGGGGAGGGAGGGAGAGGGACGGAGAGAGAGAGAGGGAGAGAGAGGGAGAGATAAGGGAGGGAAGAGGGAGGAAGGGAGAGAGAGGGAGAGATAGGAGAGGGAGGGAGACAGGGAGAGAGAGGGAGGGAGGGAGGGAGAGGGAGGGGGGAGGGGGGAGGGAGAGACTTATTGTATGCATGCAAAAAAGATGGGGTTTGGCTCATGGCGCTGCTTCCATAATCTTGACTTTTGACACACATACACTGGAGATGCCACTGATTGGGATATCTAATCTTGGAGGTTATTTTATGAGATTTGCAAAGCTCCCAGAGTCATAAGAAGCTGGGCAGTATAGAAACAAATGAAATACATAAATAAAAGTATGGCAAATTCCACAGACTGAATTCTTGACTTAGGAAGCCCATCCTTTTATCCTTGATGAAAATTTCTATAAGGCAGGAGTTAAGTTTTTATACTGCAAAGGGATTTTTTGATTCCATCACATTTTAGCTGGACCTCTCTCTCTCCCTCTCTCTCTGTGTCTCCCTGCCCCTCTCTCCCTCTCTCCTTCCCTCCCTCCCTCCCCCACCCTCTCTCTCTCTCACACACACACACACAGAGCATCTTGTAGTTGGTTTCCTCTGGGTTGACAATATTGTCTGAATTCCAGTCATAGTGGTTTGTAAAAATAAAAAGGAAAAAAGCAGTTTATATTAGTATAGTGTGTGGCTCCAACAGACTACGATCTAATCAGAAAACTCTAATTAAACCAGCCATGGCGTGTGAACTAGCTCATTTTCTCCCAGATAGAAAGAACAGCAGAAGAGAATATTTGTAGCTCTGGAATGAAATGCAGTGTCCTCTGTGCTCTCTGAGCTTGGTTGTTTTCTTGCAGACGTTTCATTATCCAACTAGGTACCATCATCAGTGCTAGAAGGGACCGGAGTTCCCCACTCCCTTGTAGCACTGATGATATTACCTAGTTGGGCAATAAAATTGTCTGCAAGAAAACAACCAAGCTCGGAGAGCGCCAAGGACCCCACAGAAAGAGCCACCTCTGCCCACAGCAGTTTCCAGTTGATTATTTTGTCCCTGAACAAAATGGAGATGAAGGGCTGAGCTAAAAACCTAATGGGAAAGGCGAAGTCTACAGAGGAATTTGAGACAAGTGTGTGAAGCAGCACTGTGTAAGGTGGGCTTTCCGTCTCCTTCCATCTGTTATAGCTGCATACTTCTTTCAGCCAAATTAGTCACGTTGTCCAGGAATGATAGTCCCAGCTCACCTGGACAGGAATAGATTGGCCGATACAAAATAATCTGGCGGAAGGGATAATGTGAGCAGAGACGAAATAGTTTAAGAATGCAAAAGAATCTGAAGACAAAGCTATTCCAGGAGGTGGCAAGTTGCCATCTTGCCAAATTAGCTCTAAAATATCACAGCCCTGACATAAATCACAATGACTGTACATAAAATTCATCGCACAGAGGATTCACAGCCTCCCAAACCGAGGACACCGACAGCATTGATACCAGCTTTCAGATGTTTCTTCCCATTGACTTGTTTAGAAATCACCAGCTTTTTTCTTCTTGGGGGGAGGGAATAATAAATGGGGGATGTTTCTAAACCCTTCAAGTACCTGTTACCTGAACCGTTTCCCATCTTCCTGCGACATTTCAATTTCTCCCTTCTTCTGGAAGGATGGAACAGGAAGAGGAACAGGAATAGGGTAGGGTAGGGTAGGGTAGGGTAGGTAGGGAAGATTAGAATAGAATAGAATAGAATAGAATAGAATAGAATAGAATAGAATAGAATAGAATAGAATAGAATAGAATAGAATAGAATAGAATAGAATAGAATAGAATAGAATAGAATAGAATAGAATAGAACAGAATAATAGAACAGAACAGAACAGAACATAGAATAGAATAGAATAGAATAGAATAGAATAGAATAGAATAGAATAGAATAGAATAGAAACAGAACAGAACAGAACAGAAACAGAACACAATACAATACAATACAATACAATACAATACAATACAATACAATACAATACAATACAATACAATACAATACAATACAATACAATACAATACTAGGTTTGGGCAGGGACTTTGGAGGCCTTCTAGTCCAATTCCTGCCAAAGCAGGAGCCTTCATATCATCCTGGACAAATGGCTTTCCAATCTTAACAGAATAAGAAAGTTGGAAGGGACCCTTGGAAGGTCTTCTCGTCCAACCCCATGCCCAAGCAGGAGACCCTATACATTTCAGACTAATGGCTGTCCAGTCTCTTCTTAAAACCTCCAGTGTTGGAGCACCCACAACTTCTGGAGGCAGGTTATTCCACCGATTAATTGTTCTAACTGTCAGGAGATTCCTCCTTAGTCCTAGGTTGCTTCTCTCCTTGGTTAATTCTCTCCATTTTTTCCTGCTTCTTTTCTTGCAGCATCCACAATTGGGAGGCAAGATGGTCCATTGACTAGTTGTTCTCACTGCCAGGAAATTTCTCCTGAAGTTCCATGCTGGATTATAGAGTAAGCAGAATCCATTGTATTATTTGGAAAAGAAATGCTGCATTTTAAAAATTTGGGTGGGGAAAGAGAAGGCCATTCCTTAATTAATTCCAGATTAAACTTCTCCTTGCCCTATTGAATTTGGGCCCCGCAGCTCTTGAAAGCAGTTTAGTTTGAATAACGAACACCATCACACCAAAATAGGCTTCCAACGAAGAAGCAGTGGATCAAAATTCCAGCCTGGGGAAAAAACTTCTTCCTATTCTTTACCTTGACACCAATATCTCTCAATCAACCTTCTGGGTTGTTGGATGGTATTTTAGCCTTGTATTTCATAGATGGGGGCCAAAAGAGCAGGCTGGCAGAGAGATTGTTAAGCAAAGATCCAGTGTGTTGACAGGGACGTCAGCTGCATTTTTGGCTGCTAAAGCTCCCATTATCCTTGGCTGATGAAAGCGATGCTCAGCCAACAGAGTTTGCTGTCACTCTCTTGGCTCTGCAAAATGGTTGAAAGCTACGGACCGCTGTTTTCCTCTGCTTCTGCTTTTCATCTGAGACCGAAAGAAGCTTTGCAGGGTTCATGAGAAGGAGTCCTCTCCATTTGAGGCTGACGTTGCTAGCTTCTCTGTGCTTCTTCTCTGAGTGGGATTCAGGAAACTTTTCTCTGATTGCAACTTATTTTTTATTAATTTATTTTAATCCCATTTATATCCCCGCCCTTCTCCCGAAGACTCAGGGCGGCTTACAATTTAAGCACAACCAATGTGCTTAGCAATAGCCCTCATTCTATGTTATATGC
>NC_139523.1:8414757-8544757 GCF_947247035.1 Vipera ursinii
GGCAAAACTCACTTAACAAATGTCTCTCTTAACAACAGAAATTTTGGGCTCAAGTGTGGTCATTAAGTCAAGGACTACCTGTATTGTGCTATCTTGTACACTACTTTCTCTTCTACTCTGCTGTCTCCAACTATTGCAAGGTCCACTATCCAGAGTTCTTTTGTCTTTTTTTACTGAGAGTTGTTAAGTGTAGGGGTGTTTTGTGGCAGGTGCTTGTCTGTTTCAATTCTAAAGTACCAAGAGCACTTTAGCCTCTTCATTTTATATTACTTGGTCTACTACTTCATGGTCCCACCGATTCTTACTTGCGGGCAAATGGTTTTCTATTATTATTAGACCGTAAAATAATTGCATGCCACAATCTGAAAAGAGAAAACTGCTCCTGGCCAATCAAGGATATTATAAGAAGTATGCCAGCATCCTTCAAGAAAGACAAATCTTGGTCCCATTCAGGTTTGTTGTAGCTTAAGGAACACTGGCTCAAATCTAACCAACCTAACATGATTGCCAAAGAAACTGTCCTGTTTTGTGCATCAGATGGATGCTTGGTCTCCTTTCACTGTCCTGTACTTCCTGAGCACTTGTGCTTCAGTATCGTACCTTTGCACTTAATTGCAACAGATGCCTCTCCCTTGAAGAAAGGAGAAAGCAAGAGATACTTCAGAAAAGAGCATTTCATGGTTGCTAGGCAACCATTCATGGGCACTTGCGGCTCCCCGGTGAATAACATCTTCATCCCAGGCTAGAAAATTGCTTCCCTTTTACAGGCATTTTTTTTTCCTCATACCTGTATCCCATAGTAGGCTGTCCTGCTACTTTGATCCAAACCTGTCCTGCACCCTCCATCCAGGAATGGATGTGGCCAGATTTGAGTCCTCTTTCTGGGTTCAGTCTGCAACAGAGGAAGCAAAGTATTGTATCCAAGTATGCTTCTTTCCAATTTGCCCTTATTCTTGCTGATTAAGCAGGTCCATAAAACATTTCCCTTTTTCAAGGTCCTTTTTTTAAAAAAATGATGACTAGAAACAAACATTTCTGAGACAAGCCAGAATGATAGGAAGGTCTTTCAGAGCCGTGTCTTCAGACAGAGGACTTCATCCAATTTTTCCTGCCCATCTAACATTCTGTAGGGATGAAGCCACTGAGTGGCCTTCAAAAGAAAAGGCCCATCTACATTCTGAGCAAGTGATTTGGTGGTGGGACATGCAAGAAGAATGTAGATGATGGACATCCTGTTAGCTCCACCAGGTTTCCTCTATTTGTTTCAAAGTTAAAAAAAGAGGAAAGGTTCGTAGTTAATATTATGTTTTTCTCTTCCCCTTCTCATTCCATTTGATGAAAAATTATCTGCTTTAGAAATTAGTATCCAAGGAGAAGAGAACTTGGGGTCTTTCCTTTTCATGCTATGATCCTAGGTCCATTCTTCCCTTCCTTGCTGACCTCCTATTCTTCCATTGAATCCTTGGAGAAGGTCCCAGGAGAGGCTTTCTCACCTTGAACAAAGGTGGAAAAAAAACAAAGATGGGTGAAAAATTGCAAAATGAGATGTTATAAAGATACTCATCATGAGGGCTAGCAGCTCTGGCCTGCAGATCTCTAGATGTCAACAAAGATGATGTTTAGATGGTGTCTAAACGATGTCTAGATGTCAACAAAGATGTTCTGTTTTTCTAGGGCTGCTCTGGAGTTTTTTGCTAGCCCAGGGCTGAAGGGCTCTCCATTCTTCCTCCAACAGAAATTGACATGCAAAGCTTGTCAGCACATATAGCAATTAACTTTCCTTCCTTCCTCTCCAGATGCTTAATACATTCAGATGCTAAGTAACTTCCATCAGGCCTGCTGTTAAAGGCAATGGAGCACATCTCATGTCTGCTTTGCTTTTCCTTTCAATGAATGGTGTCCCACTCAGCAGATCTGAGCCCCAGTTAGGAGGAAAGAATCTGGGATCCAGTGGAGGAAGTTTGGGACCCCCTCTTCAAAAGTTAGGATCTCAGAGACGATCAACTCTTGGATGAATCAAGAGGGTATGACGTCTATCTCTGAAAAAGGAGATGAATTGCAAGGTAAAATCACCTGGGCCAATGTAAAATCAGCATGTGCCTAATTAATAAATAGAGGTGAAAATTGGGAAATAATTTCTCTTCCTTAAATGGTATGTCTCCCAAAGTGTTAGGGCCGTGATGGCGAACCTATGGCATGGGTGCCACGGGTGGCACGCGGAGCCCTCTCTGTGGGCACACGCGCCGTCAACCCAGTCCTTGGCCTTCAACTGGGTTTTATAAAACCTTTCCGCTTTAGGCCTCCACCGCCATGTGCAAAAAACAATAAAAGGTTCAATCAATCAATTTCAACTTCTCGCGGGGGAAAAAAGTTCCCGCAAAGTTGGAATTGATTGATTGAACTTTTTAGTCCCACCCAGTCTGCCATTACCTCTACAACCACAACCACCCAATTGGCCACACCCACCCAGCACCCTACGATACATAAGTGGGTTTGGGGTTGCAGTTTGGGCACTCGGTCTCTAAAAGGTTCGCCATCACTGTGTTAGGGCTACCAAATCTGGCCTGCAGAAAAATCAAATGGCCACTAGGAGGCAGCAAAGACTGAAACTTAGGTGCATTTCTTTGACGCCCCCTAGGGCAGGAGGTCTACAACCTTGACAACTTTGGAGAAGGTCCCAGGAGAGGCTTTCTCACCTTGAACAAAGGTGGAAAAAAACAAAGATGGGTGAAAAATTGCAAAATGAGATGTTATAAAGAGGGCTAGCAGCTCTGGCCTGCAGATATCTAGATAGCTGATCCTTCTGGGACTGACATGCTCCAGAAGCCTTCAGGACATGCACTCTTTCTTCCCCATAGTTGGCTGAGGAATTCTGGGAGCTGAAGTCCGCAAGTCTTAAAGCTGTCAAGGTTGCAGACCTCCTGCCCTAGAGGTTATATAGCTTGGCAGTCCAGATACCTGTGTTCAGACCAGACCTGTGACAAAGTCGCATATTAAGCCTCCTCTTTCTGCAAATAGAGGGCTGCCCTCTGCTAGAGCACACATGTACCGTACCTAGCTCTGGCTCAGACACATTGTTTTCCAAATTCCACCCAGGGTTTTTCTGTTCCTCCTTTGCCCTTTAACTCACATGTTCATTATTACCTTTAAAAGCCTCGTTGGCGAAACAAGTACAAGAACGGTTGGCTACCTGCCATGTTAGGATTTTGGCAAGGACACAGGCCAAATAAAGCTTTGGAGAAGTTTGTTTGTTTGTTTTTAAAATCAGCTTCATGTTTATGCACCACTGATCACCAGAGGAGTGATCAGTGCATTTTGGTATAGGCATTTTGGAGAATGGCTGTAGGCCTGGGCTTGCATGTTTTAAAAGACCTGCTCAGCTGCACATAGAAAGCTGGCAAATCAGGGGAAGGGAAGGGTTTGCTGACTGCTACCTTTCTACATACATGAAATGTTTGGCTCAGCTGGGGAGGGAAGGAACATAGAATGCTTTGCTAGTTTTCCACAAGTCTCTAGTTTTGGGGGAAGAGTCTTTCCCTCTTCTAAGTTGCTGTTGCCATCTTTCATTTCTTGCTCTCCTTGTTGAGTCATTGCATTGTTTAAGTTTTCATGGGGTTGGTTTAATACTGAATTTTTCTACATGAGTCACCAAGAGCTATTTCTACTTGCCATGGCAGACAGATCTGTTTGATACATAAATGCATTGGAATTTAAAAACAGGAAAAGTCCAGCAAGATGACCTAAGATACTGCATGTTTCTCTAAAACGGAGCTGATAAAACCATCCTTAATTATATACACCTATTCGCATGGAGGTTTTAAGGGTGGGTCAAGACATAACTATGGTAAACTCTTTTTGTTGGGGTAAATCTTGATTACTTTGAGCAATCCAGGATGGACATGCCCAATTTGGAAAGATCTGTCCGAGAACTCATGGAATAGCTGATGGTAAGAGTTGATTTCCCTTTCATCAGGCACTCTGGGGAAGGGGGTATTTGTGTGTGTGTGTGTGTGTTTGTGTGTGTGTCCCAGAATGGAGCGGAGGGCTATCTTTAATTCCAGAAGTAACAGAGGAACACAACGTGACCATTATTTCTATGACACCCATGGAATGTGGTCTGTTTTTCAAAATGAAACATTAGATACCACCTAGCACAGATTCAGTGCCTTCCTGTGCCTTAAAACCAAATCAACAACAGCATCACTCCAATGGGCCATCTGCAGAGTTAGAGCGTCCCCATGTTCAAGGGTTATTGTAAGAGAATAACAGAACTGGATGGAACCTTGGGTGGTCTTCTAGTCCAGTATTTCAACCTTTTTTGGGCAAAGGCACACTTGTTTCATGAAAAAAATCACGAGGCACTCCACCATTAGAAAATGTTAAAAAATTTAACTCTGTGCCTATATTGACTATATCTAAAGTAATTCTCTTGAATAGGAATCAAATAAACACAAAGAAAGTATTTTATAATTACTTTTCAATTTTTCCCACGGCACACCAGGCAACATCTCGCGGCACACTAGTGTGCCGCGGAACAGTGGTTGAAAAACACTGTTCTAGTCCAACCCCCTGCTCAGGCAGGAGACCCTGTCGCATTTCAGACGGTTGTCCAATCTCTTCTTTAAAAACCTCCCGTGTTGGAGCACCCACAATTTCTGAAGGCAACTCACATTACGCTTGAAACCTATGTAAAAGGAGTGGGGTTTTAATTACACGTTTGCAGCTTGTTGATCTGTAACATTGGTTCTTAAATAGGGGCTGTCTGAGGGGCAGAGAGAGACAGCATGGCCAATTTGCCTGGGTCTGGTATTTGCCCAGGAGCAAAGTCAAAGCCCCCTCATCCCCTAGAATGACATTTGGGAGAGACCTGAAAAATAGGAGATAAATGAGAAGCTACTCTGAGGAAAGTAGAAGAGACAGAGTTGATCAACGGTGAGATTTTTAAAGAGTTCTTTTAAACACACTCCAGAGCTGTTATGGCCTGCTTTCTGATTGCTTTGCGTGCATGCACAAACGCACACACCCAAATTCAAATCAGGCACTGGGAAAATTTGCATGCCATAACCCATATAACCTGCGTAATTAGGCAACCGTGTCTAAGTTTGCATAATTTATTCTCGCTTTTCTTTACTATTTACATAATTGAGAGTCAAGGAGATCGACAACCAGCTGTGCTGAATTGCACCTCAATTCCTACCGTTCCCTCCTTCGCTCCTCTTGGTTTTCATCAGCCTTTTCCGAGGATTTTTTTTTCCCCACTGAAAAGACTTACCCACAGGTTCTCTACAAAGGTCCATGTTCTGTGAGTCTCTGGCCCAATTGAAGCTTTTCAGCATTCTGACCCAAATGCGGTGTGGGGGGGGGAATCTCATTTTACCTAGACTTCCAAAAGCGATTGTGAAACTGTAATTTCTGAAGGGGCTACTACAGAGTACGACAGTGTCAGAAAGAATAGTGTGTTTCTTAATTGTTCTTCTGATCTAGAAACTTAAGGTAAGGGTGGCTTTCATCCTGGAAAAATGTGATACATCCCCTGCCTTAAACAGGCAAAAGGGCATTTCTGTACTTCTGGCCTTAGGCAACTAAAATTTGCAAAACAATATATAATAAATAAATAGATGTGACATCCCAAATGCAACCAGGGACCTGCTCTGGAAATGGCCAGTAAGGGTCAGGCTGACCTTCTCTAGTTGCCTTCCTTCCTTCCTTCCTTCCTTCCTTCCTTCCTTCCTTCCTTCCTTCCTTCCTTTCTTTCTTTCTTCCTTCCTTCCTTCCATTTCAGCACTCCCCTCTCCCCTCCTCCAAAACCCAGTTTGTTCTAGGTTAAGGTACCAGGCTAGAAACCAGGAGACTGTGAGTTCTAGTCCTACTTTAGGCACACAGCCAGCTGGATGACTTTAAGACAGTTCCTTTCTCCCAGCCCTAACAATGAGGCAACACAAACCATTTCCAAAAACTTTCCAAGAAAACTTCCCATTTCTCCAGGAAGTCAACACTGACTCAAAGAGGCTTCTATGCGCACAGACACAGGCACAGACACACACGCGCACACACACACACACACACACACACACTTCCTCTACCCAGGGTATTTGATGAAAGGGAAATCATCGTCAGCCCTTCCATGAGTCTCTGGAGAAATCTTTCCAAATTGTTATCACCATGCGCGTGCGCGTGTGCGCACACACACACACGTGCAAACACACACCATTATTCTTGGCAAGGATAGTTGCATCCAGCCAAGGCAGGAAGATAGCAAGCCACTCAGTAGGAAGAAGAGAGAGAAGGAAACATCGAGCCACTTTAATTGAATCCCACACTGCTGAACAATATTTCATTGTCATTGGTTATTGACAGACTGCTCAAAAGATCTTCCTTCTTCTAACAGTTGCAATGCATCTGGCAGGGGATCTTTCTTCAACGCTGTCTTGCTAGCCAAGAGTCTAATCAGCAATTCAAAGGTCCATGAGAATTCAGCACACGCCAGCATCTTTCCTAGGGAAAAGCATTTCCCCCACGGGCAAATTCATTCAGAACGCAAAGGCCACGTGCACAATTGCCAACAGGCATGATGTGTGTTCCATTGCCTAGTGTGATTATTACTTCTTTGGTTTACATATTATTTGCAGTAAAAGGGCTGGTTGGAATATGCACAGGTACACTGGGGCCTAAGTGCTTTTGCCACAGATTTAAAATAATTTTTGCAGGAGCAAAAATGTTTTGCAGTACCCACTCTGCTAGAGAGAAGTTCCCTGAGGATGGGCTCCAGGACGAGTCCCAAAGTTCGGAAAACTAAACCTCTGGTCCTGGTGACCGACCCAGATTGGATCCTGCAACGTTAACCTGGGACATGTATATTCTCCTTCGTTCATAAAATAACTTTATCCCACAATTTGCTAGTTGCCCCACAATCATTTCATTCTGTCAGCCCTTTGAGGTACTCCAAACAAGAAGCACAAATCTTCACCGTAGTGTTAGTAGATAAAGGCAGAGACAGAGAGATCCAGCTAATTATTGTTAAAGAAATCTTCAAGAGAACAAAGACAATACAATTCACAGGAAGGTTAGTTCTGGTTTCAATTGAATACTAATCTTTAAAATTCTTCGCATCGCAACGTCATGGATTTGAACCCAAAATTTTCAAAAGTTCCCCAGGTCTGGCAAAAATGACCCTTTACACTGCCCATATTTCTAACTTACATTTGAAGTACTTATACATTTTACTTAATTTTCTGGTGTCATGTACCAATGCTACATCATTTTATAAAAAAAAATTCTTTTAATTTATAACACAATGTAAATTTCAGTCCTTTCTTTTAGCAGCCCTAGATTCCCTCGTACAAGTGTATATACATACAAATCTTTTCAATAAATACGAGCACATAGATCAACATTAGTAATGACGAAGAATAAAGGAAGCATAATCTGAAAATGCAGTCAGGGAAATTTCATTCTGAGCTATCCATCATGAAATGAAACAAGAAACAGGCTTTCTGAAATTCTGGAAGTTGAAGTCCACCCATCTTAAAATTGTCAGCATTCAGAAACCATTTGAAGACTTCAAGTTCCTTTTGGTCGTGTTATTTCTATTTCTACATGTCTGGAGACTTTCACTACCATTTATATTATGCAAGGAACAGAACAGAACAGAACAGAACAGAATAGAATTCTTTATTGGCCAAATGTGATTGGACACAGAAGGAATTTGTCTCCAGTGCTTAAGCTCTCAGTATAAATATATAATACTAACAACAAAGAAAGGAAAGGAAAGGAAAGGAAAGAAGGAAAGGAAAGGAAAGGAAAGGAAAGGAAAGGAAAGGAAAGGAAAGGAAAGGAAAGGAAAGGAAAGAGGAAAGGAAAGGAAGGGAAGGGAAGGGAAGGAAAGGAAAGGAAAGGAAAGGAAAGGAAAGGAAAGGAAAGGAAAGGAAAGGGAAAGGAAAGGAAAGGAAAGGAAAGGAAAGGAAAGGAAAGGAAAGGAAAGGAAAAGAGGAAAGGAAAGCAAATAAAGGAAAGGAAATGAAGGAAATGAAATGAAATGAAATGAAAGGAAAGGAAAGGAAAGGAAAGGAAAGGAAAGGAAAGGAAAGGAAAGGAAAGGAAAGGAAAGGAAAGGAAAGGAAGGAAGGAAAGGAAGGAAAGGAAAGGAAAGGAAAGGAAAGGAAAGGAAAGGAAAGGAAAGGAAAGGAAAGGAAAGGAAAGGAAAGGAAAGGAAAGGAAGGAAAGGAAAGGAAAGGAAAGGAAAGGAAAGGAAAGGAAAGGAAAGGAAAGGAAAGGAAAGGAAAGGAAAGGAAAGGAAAGGAAAGGAAAGGAAAGGAAAGGAAAGGAAAGGAAAGGAAAGGAAAGGAAAGGAAAGGAAAGGAAAGGAAGGAAAGGAAAGGAAAGGAAAGGAAAGGAAAGGAAAGGAAAGGAAAGGAAAGGAAAGGAAAGGAAAGGAAAGGAAAGGAAAGGAAAGATGAAAACTGTGATGAAACTTACCGTTGGTCCTAAACATTCCTCTGGTTTGCTGAAGGTCTCTGAAATGATGTGGTAGCATCTGTCTTGCACCAATGGGAAGAAAAGCTCCTTGTTCATTTCTGCTTCAGGAAAAGTGTTGTCTACAGCTTGGATGAGGTCTGAAAGGGTGAAAAGGGGCTCCAGTGCAAGAGAACCTTTAACAGCATAGCAATGTTATCACTGAGCTGACTTTACCGTTAGGCAGAAAGATAGATTCATGAAAAGGTCATTGTTTCCTATAAAAGTGTTGGATTAAGATTAACGTTCTGTGACTGTTGGGGGCCTCTGAAATCTAGAGTGGGTCTACTCTAACTTGAATGGATATTCAATCCATTAGTCTAATTCTGGAAAGATGGCGGAGAAGAATTTTGTTCCTAAGATGTCCCAAAAGTGCTTTTCCCATAAAGGCAACTGGATTTTCTTGGGGTTTCTTTTTCCCTAGAAGATGTTTTGCTTCTTACCCAGGAAGCTTCTTCGATTCAGAACTGAAGAAGCTTCTTGGATGAGAAGCGAAACCTTTTCAAGGAAAAAGCCAAGAGAGTCTCGCTGCCTTTGGGGAAAGCACCTGTGGGACAACCGTGAGCTGGATGATTGAAAATCTCCATAGATATTCCTAAAAGGTCCAATCACCTATCTGACTCTGCACTTTGAATGTTGGGATAGTAACGGTATCAACTGAATTTAGGGGGATTTAACTTTCAGTGGTTTTCAAATGCACAGTTAATTGAAATCACTATGCACAGGCCAAATGCCCTAAATCAGGGGTGTCAAACTCAATTTCATTGAGGGCCGCATTAGCATTGCGGTTGCCCTCAAGGGGGCCGGGTGGCTATGGCCTGGGTGGGCGTGGCCTACTGGGTGGGCGTGGCTAGAGTGCGTATGGCCTACTGGGTGGGCGTGGCCAGCTCTGCGTCGTTGGCATCAAGGGTGCCTATGGGGGCCTGGGCAGGAGTGGGAGAGATCTGAGGGTCTCTGGCAGAAGGAGGGTCTCTGGGCCAGGGCCAAGGCAGTGGGGGCCGTTCCCTCACTGTTTCCAGGATGGCTTTGCGGGCCACATAAAACCACTTCGCGGGCTGCATCCGGCCCCCGGGCCTTGTGTTTGACATGTCTGCCTAAATACTGTACACATGTGCTAGGTTAACTCCCATCCTGGCCCCATTTACTTTCTTAGGTGTAATTCAGGTTTTCTAATTGCCATCACTTCCCTTTTTCAAAGTCTTCAAATGTATCTAAAATGGGAGCAAGCCAGGAGGAGGGGGAAGGGATCCCAAAACTCAGGATGCTGACTCTTGATTACATGATCATGGCTGCCATCTTGACTTTTTGGACCCCTTCCTTCCCCCACCCCCTCTACACCCCCAGCAATCCTTCTCCATGGGGCCAATTGCCAAGGGTGAGAGGTTCAAGATGTAAATCGGATAATTTAAGCCAGGGCCAGGTATAAATTCTCCATCTGTCCTCTTAAATGGATCAAGGTCTGTCCAGCAGAGATGCTCGATTGCTACTTTCATTTAATTGCAAATCACCCCGAGCCTTGGGTTGAAGGAGGGAGTCCATAAATAATTCCAGAACTAAATAAACCAATTTCTCCAAGAAAAATGAAGACACAAAGCTTTCACCCCACCAACCCAGGATTCCCCCAAAGAGATGCTATGAACAGCAGCTGTATACTGTATCCTTAGGAATAAAATGGCAAATGCCTTATAAGCAAAGAGTCACACGATTGGGGTGAATGGATTAATTCCTCATAGGTTAGGCTATTCCTGGGAAGGACAAATGGCACAATGTCATCGCACACTTGATGTCATTGGGGCTTGTACCAGGGATCTCTGCCCATAGGGCAACAGAAAAGGCAAGATGGAAGATGCATCCTATTGGCATAATCAAGAGAAAGGTCAGCATTGAAGGTGCTGGATTAGAAGTGGGAAGACTCACATTAGAGTCTCCGTCACACAAGGTCCCTAAGTGACTTTGAGTCAGTTGCTCTTTCTCAGAGGTCAACATTTAAACTTCTGTTAAATGCATATCCAATAGAAGAGTATCTCTGTAGGAAGAATGGTTGGTGACAATGACAGATCCTGCTGAAATGGATACAATCACTTCTTTGATTAGAGAAAAGACACTGCCTACATTTATTGGAACTGGAAACCCCTTATGGACTTTTTTCTGTAAAAAAAACAACCAATGAGCTTTTGATTTATGGCTTTGAGGATTAGATTATAGAAAGAAGACTATTATGATGTAACTTTAAAGACAGAGGTTGGGTAATAATTGTGTCTGTGTGTGAGAGAGAGAGGGAAAGTAGATAGATGATAGATAGATAGATAGATAGATAGATAGATAGATAGATAGATAGATAGATAGATAGATAGATAGATGATAGATAGATAGATAGATAGATAGATAGATAGATAGATAGATAGATAGATATGATGGATGGATGGATGGATGGATGGATGGATTAGATAGAGTAGATGATGAAGAAGAAGATAGATTAATAACAATAACAATAACAACAACAATGTTGGAAGGGACCTTGGAGGTCATCTAGTCCAACCCCCTGCTAAGGCAGGAAACCCTATACCATTTCAGACAAATGGCTGTCCAGTCTCTTCTTAAAAACTTCCAGTGTTGGAGCATTCACCGCTTCTGGAGGTAGGTTGTTCCAGTGTAGTGTTCTCCAAGCTTGTGAACTTTTCATTACCTAAGTAGCATCATCATTACAACCTTGATTTAAATTTATATCCCATAAATGGAACTTGCTTACTTCCACTTTTTAGACTAGGACTGGGAATCCAAATTAAAGTTCCCCTTCAGGCACAAAAGTTTTCTAGGTGACTTTGGGGTAATCATTCTTTCTTGGACCAACTTCCTTCACAGGGATGTTGTTCTGGGGAAAAATTAGAGGAACGAAGGCTGCTTATGATATTCCGAGTTCCTGGATTACAGGCGGGAAATACCTGAAATAAATAAAGAACTAATGTTCAGAGCCCAGCCTTGCTCTAAAGATACTGAACCGGCAGCTCATTTTAGGAACTAATGTTCTCTTCCCTTTCTGAGGCTTTATTACATTCATGAATTCTCCGTGACCTAAACACCAGGGTTGCTAACCTGGGATCCATGAACTTGGAAGGGGAAAAAATTAACACGTCAATCTTTGCTAACCTCTAACTGAAATTTAGCTGATCTTGTTACGGATTTAATGGGGTAATAAAGAAGCACGTGGACCGCTGCCTTACAAAATGGTTATTTTTTTTTAATTCTTTAATCGCTGAATTGGATCACCCTTGCGTCCCCTTGTAATACGCCGTCTATCCATGTGTTTTATTTTATGCATTAAAAAAAAACATTTTTCTGAGAAGGGGGTCGTAGGTCTTACCAGGGTCTCAAAGGGGCCCAATGGCGCAAACCGATTAAGAGTCTCTGCTGTGATGAGTATCTTGCAATGGAAAAGGACCCATTGACCCTTGTGCACCTCCTGACCTACATCCATATTCTTCCCACCCCCTCCTTTTATTTATTACGGTTTAGCCAAGCAAGAACCTTCTAAGTCACGAAGTGCACTAACGTGCACGAGAGACATCCACCTTGATGGATGTCAAGTCTTTAACGGTCTCGCTGGGCTTTGTGCTGTGTCGACAGTGAAAATAAAGCAGGAGCAAGCCAACCTTTGCACACAGTAGGGGACAACACCTGGTGGACAGCAGGAAAAACTCTGTTTGGCCCACCTCTCTGCTGGTGGGGTGACAAGGAAACATACAGGTAGTCTTGACTTACGACCACAATCGAGCCAAAACGTTTCTGTTGCTAAGTGAGACATTTAAGTGGGTTTGGTCCCCATTTTTATAACCTTTCTTGCCGCACGTGTTAAATGAATCGCTGCGGTTGTTAAATTAGCAACGCCGCTGTTCAGGGAATTTGGCTTCCCCTTTGGCTTTGCGTGTCAGAAGGTCGCAAAAGGCAATCCCATGACGCACGCACACACACACACACACACACACCGGGGACACTGCAACCGTCATACTGTAAGTGGGAACCAGTTGCCAAGGATCTGAACTTTGATCATGTGGCCCTGGGGATGCTGCAACGGTCCTAAAAGTGCAAAACAGTCATAAATCACTTTTTTTTTTCCTGGGCTGTTGTAATTTAAAAGGGTCATTAAATGAACCATTGCAAGTTGGGGATGACCTGTGCTGAAGTGATGTAACTGAGCTGATTTGATTTGATGATTTTATTTTCAACGATACAAGAGGGGCTGCTCTAACAGGTCTCCAGACTGCTGAACCTCCAGACACCAGCGCAGCACCACTGAAGCGACCACAAATTTGCTAACTTTCGGCCCCACGGGAGTCATAGGTCCCAGATTTTGGATGCATCCTTTAAGTTAGGACATTTGAAGTCCTTTGGTTCAACTCAGTCACTAAGTGAAACCATGACTATAGTTATGATCCAGCTTCAGCTTTCCTTTGCTTGACAGACCTGTGCAGGACATAAATGTGACGATTGGTCACAAAATTACTTTTTCATCACCATCGCAACTGCAAGTGATCACTAAACAAGGCAGTCACTAAATGAGGACTCCCTATATTCCTGAGCAAACTCTGTTCTTAAGCACTTACGTGTGTGCGGAGCACAACGTGTGAGTAGCATTTCCTCTGTGCAGTTTGCCATTTTGATATCATCAAGATTAGGAAGAGTTATCTACAATGGGAGTATTCCTCTCCCAGATCATCTCTGTAAGTTTATATCAAATATTGCCTTAAAGGAAACCTTTCTCTTACCCCAGGCCCTTAAAGACATGTTTTTTTTTCAAGAAAGACATCCTTCAATTTAAGAAATGTTTATTTTCCAAATAATGGAAGGTTAGGGAAGACCAGAAGTATCTTTTCTGCTCTCTGGAAAGTGACAAAAGCAATCAACAGCTTCTAAAAAGTAGTGCCTGGTGAGATGCACCCACTTCCACTTTGTCATCCATCTCAGCAGTTGATGCTTTCAAATGGCTGAGCAGATTTATTGGGGGTGGGGGGGGGTCATCAAATTTGTCTGTTTGGGTAGAGACCAAAGTAAGGGACTGAACGGAGCTGGGTCTCTATGAAACATGAAGCTAGAGTCTCCCAGCCAGGAGGTGGTAGGGAAGCTCTTTTGATGACGCAACAAGGCATCCATTGGGGACAGTTCCATGTGGAAAGGATGGGTGTACTTAGGTGTAACAGTGAAGGTGTTAAAGAAGGAGCAGGGAGACCTAGATTTTGGTAATCTCCATGTCAATCATGGAGGCTCAGGAAAGATATATTTCAGTTTGGAGGAGATGGATAGATTATATTCAGAATAAATATGGGACTAAAAAGTTCCATTTAGCTTATGAGTAGATTTTAGAGGGATATTGTTATTGATCTTTATGTTGGTACTTTGTATGTACCGGTAATTATGTTAAAGGGGAGTTAAAGCACATTATGAATTTGGTTAATTGTATATTATGCAAAAATTTTATTTAGAATATGATTATTATAACTATAATCCTGTATTTAGCTCTGGGAAGTGGGGGGGAGTGGGGGGTTTGGGGTGGGGGGGATTTGGGGATATATTGTAAAATCTTGTTTTTGTAAAACTCTTTAATAAAAAAAAAAATCATGGAGGCTCCATGGGTCAGTTTAGACCTCTTTCTTTCTTTCTTTCTTTCTTTCTTTCTTTCTTTCTTTCTTTCTTTCTTTCTTTCTTTCTTTCTTTCTTTCTGGGAGGCTACCTCACAGATTTGTCTCTGGATGAAATTAGCACATTGTTAGATTTATCTCACAGAGACGGAACATGCTTACATCTATATATATTGGGCAAGTACTAGGTTTTAATCCCCAGTCCCTCCACAGCCACAGAAGCTCCCTGGGTGACTTTGGACCAGTAATTACCTCTCTCAGCCTCACTAACCTAGAAGTACACTCCCACAGGTTCCTGAGTGGAGCACAGAACATAAATCTAATAAATAGTTTTTGTAGTAGTAGTAGTAGCAGTTAATTGGTGCCGAAGGTGTCTTGGTCCCCGATTTTAGGAAGAATTCTTCTTTCTGTCTTTTCTCAGTGTCTTGAACTTTCCTTAACAATAAAATGTGCTGTTTGTTCTACCAAAAGGGGAGGTGGGGGGAGGAGAATGGGAAAGAGGGGGGGAAGGAAGGAAAGAGGGAGTGGGAGGGAGAAGGAGAGAGGGAGAAGCAAGGAGGGAGAGGAAAAGGGGGACGGAGGGAGGGAGAGAAAGAGAGAGTAAGGGAGAGAGGGATGGAGGGAGAAGGAATAGGAGAGAGGGAGAAGCAAAGAGAGAGGGAGGGAGAGAGGGAGGGTGGGAGAGGGAGAGAGAGAAGAGGAAGGGGGTAAGAGAGAGAGGGAGGGTGAGAGAGAAACACTTTTAAAGAAAGCCAAGAAATGACCAGATCTTGCTCAGGACAGAGGGTTGATCTAAACCAGGATTTTTCAGACTGGGATTTGTGGAACTCTAGGATTCTAGGAGAACTTGATGGGTTAATCTGTTACAGACTAAGGACAAAATAAACAAGCAAAAAAAAACAAAAACCTTCAATCCAACACAGCTAGAAGACTCCATAGAAAATGTTCAAGGGGAAAATGGAAAGAGCAGAGCTTATTCTCCTGCACAAAAGCACCACAGCCTCCATTTTGACGGGAACACTGTACACTCTGCATTCCAACAGTGGATTCCTGGTGCATCTATTGAATGGAAAGTTGGTTGGAAGGTCGGAAAGTTTAGAAGAGAAGCACTAAAAACTATGTTGCCCAGGAGGAAAAATTATACTTAGAAAGGGGAAAACAATGGTCCAACATGCTCTAAGATAGCTTCCTACGGTATGATAGACACTCCCGCACTGTCCACAATTTTGCAGGATTTTTTGTGGATGTTGGCAGAAGGGTGGACATAAGAGTCCCTTAGAGTTTGGAGAAAAAGGGAAGCAGGAAGGCAGAGACTAAAAGGATACCTTGTTAGCTTACATTTGATGGATGGAGTCTGGCAGAGAATGAGATTTGTCAACGCGGTAACTGGAGGTGACACCACTAAAGTTTATTAGAAAAACCATGCAAGGCAAGAAGATGGATACTGCCCTGTCTCCTTGTCTGAACTGCAAGGAAAGCAGAGAACATTGGTTTGTTAAATTAGAGTGTGGGTGACAACACAAAGCAAACTTTAGTGATCAGGACAGGAATCACATTAGTTAGTGTCACAAATGCTGGAAGTCTATCGTCTTCTTAGGTGTATTTGGAAACAACTCCCAGTCTGGACTCTGATTTGAAGAGAATTGCCATACAGCATATCCAGAAGCCGATGCTAGTTTGGGTCAGGGATGTACCACATGGAGACCTCTTGTTCTTGTTAGGTCATCATCTCATCAAACACTTCTACCAAAGCCAACAAGCAGGGATGCTGAAGTATGCAACGCTAGCAGGCTGCGCAAGGGTGGGGATGATATAACTTCCTTAACATTAACTCTGAGCCAAGTAAGCTTGGTTCACCTAATAAGCTGTGTCCAAACAAATCACTGATTGTGATTTATCATGAAAGCCTGGTTCCCACGATCTGTTAGGTGAGTGGCTGAGTTCCCATAACACAGAGAATAACGAAGTACCCAATTCTACAATAACTGTAGAGGAGTAGAGAAATTATCTTGGAGAAAATCTTCCAAGGTTATTCTCACTGTCCCTGGATCAAAAAATACACCTCTGGGACTTCTTGTGTCTGCTTCCTGGTTTAGCCTACTTCAGAGGGCTGTCAATTTTTTTTTTCCTTTAACCACCCTGTTATCCCCTGCATCACGGTGGAGTTGGGGTAACTGAATGAAGCTGAACATTTACTGGCTGGATGCCCTTCCTGATGCCTATGTGGAGCTCACAGCAGATATATTCTTTGTGCACCCAGAGGGAGAATGTCTGCCGCTACCTAGGATCAAACTCACAGGCTCCTGGTTGTGAGGCAAGAGTTCCACTTCTAGGCCACCCTGCTGCTTCTCAAAGGGCTGACAATAATAGGCTATAAATAATATAAATGATAGGCATGCCTTTTGACATTTGAAATGTGGAGCAGATACAGCCCTACAAACTGCACCTCTTCCCTTGGGTACCTTCAGATTATGCCTAATTAATTGTATCTTGACACAGAGGAGGAACCAAAATGAATGGAATTCCCTGAAACAGGCATCTTTTCCCAATCCATTTTTATTCTTCCCAAAGATTGTGGGTTGATGGATGATTGACAATATATGCATTGTTGGCCATCTGTTTCTGTCTGGACAACTAAACCTCCCCATACCTGGCCTGGTTTGTAAGCTCTGAATCAATGGTCATCCATGAGTGCCTTCAGAGACAAAAAGGAATCCTGTGTTCAGAGCAAATAATAATAATAATGAAGGATTGTAGAAGTAACATTGCACTGATTGCTGTTAAACTGATTCCATCTGTTCAGGTTTTCCAGATCAATGAACATCCTGCTCCCTTGTTCTTCCAGGGGAGCTTTGCTTTTCTATCGCTCCACCTTTGTCTCCTTCCTTTTGATTTCCAACCCAATTTCCCTGTGGGCTCATGTAGCCTCTTAGAAGCCCCCCCCCTCTCTCTCTTTTAACAGCCACTGCTGTTCAAGGTTATCCTCATCTTGTCAACTTGCCAATTGTGGATCTAAAGATTGACACATTCTTGTTCAGATAAAGGTATTCACCCCTGCCCTCCAGTGATCAAGCAGGTCAAAGTCCCACTTTGAAAGCAAACATTTCCATAAAAAATGTCTCTGGGCATAAATTGAAAGAGCCCAGGGAAAGAGCCCTAGTTCAGTTGTAGGGCATCTGTTTTGCACAACAAAGTCCCCAGAGCTGATCCAAAATGGGACAGCAAAATGATGAGAAGCAGGGCCATCCGCAGCAAGGCAAGGCAAATGACAAAGGATTTGCCACAGCACTGCAACTCCAATTCTTGCTTTGCTAAGTTCAAGGCCGTGATCAGCTGCCCAAGCAACTGGTTCTTTTGGATCCACAGACAATAGGCACACCAGTAAATAAAGGGATTTTAAACTTTGTTATTTGCTCAAGCAAACAGATTGAAAAGCATAACGTAAAAAAGCAAGATAATACCCAAATCTCTTACAAGCTGCCAGCACAGCAACGGGACCCCAAGGGTGAACCAATTTTTCAACAGTAACCAACGCTAGGTTACACGCAACAGCTCCCAACAAACAACAACTACCATGATTTTTTTTATCAAAACCTGACACCATGGTTTCATGGCACTGCTATGGTCAGGCAACTACAAAATCTAACTTGAACTGTCTTATGTGTCCTATGACTCTGGCATAGGAATCAAAAGTCTGAGATTTTCACAGTGAGAAAAGCTTTGAACCTACATAAAGATTCTTCCCCCTTCTCCTGTATTCACCAAATAAGATCAAGCAGGTTAGTTCAGAATGAGCTTTGACCTTCTAGACTTTTCTTAATATGAAAGAGAATAGTTCACCAAACTCCTTGATCTTCTGCATTGCCACTACAGTTCTGGTGGCCTTATATTCAACATTTCAGTATAGCCACAGAAGGGGCAGAATTTGTATCACAGTGCATATTTCATCATTTGACCCTGGAATCAGTGTCATAGGGCTGAAAGGAACTTTGGAGGTCTTCTGCTTCAACTCCCTGCCCAAGGCAGGAGATATTATTCCATCCTGGACAAATGATTGTCCAATCTTTTCTTTAAAAAAAACTCCAGTGATGGAGCGCCTACAATTCTGGGAGGCAAGCTGTTCGATTAATTAATTGTTATCACTGTCAAGAAATTCCTCCTTAGTTCCAGGTTGAATCCCTCTTTAACAAGCTTTTACCCATTGCTTCTTGTCCTGCCTTCAGGTGCTTTGAACAATAAGTCAACCTCCTCTTCTCTGTGACAGCCCCTCAAGTATTGGAAGACAGCTAATCCTCTTCTCTGCTAGACTAGACGTATCTAGTTCCCTTAACCACTGTTCATACTGCTTAGCCTCCAGACCCTTGTCATCTCTACACTCTTTCTAGCATTTCAACATCTTTTTTGTATCATGGCGGCCAACCCTTACCCACCCACCCTCACCTCTCAGAGGCCCGCATTCAGAAACTGTTAGGAAATTGTTGTGCAGAGGTCTCCTTGTGCTACCAAAGAGTTGCACAGACAAGGAAGGGTACTGAGAGCAGTAAGAGTCACACAGTAACCACAAGATACACTGAGTTGTGAAAATAGAAAGTAGTTTACTTTAAGGTGGTGTAAAATCAAAAATGCACAGTCAAAAATAAACAGTTCAGGTCATACACAATAGCAACAGTCCAAGGAGTAATCCAAAATACAAAGTCTTCTTACCGATCCAGAGGTCAATACACAGTTCAGGTTTATCACAGTAGTAAACCAACAGTACAGCAAAACAGTAATAGTTTGAGAACAGTGAATTCAGAGAGAGAGAGAAGCTATGTTCCTAGCTTCCTCTTATGGCCATGAGAACACTTACACACCCATTGGCCAATTAACATCTTAAAGTCACAACATCATGGTTAATATATTTTCAACCCAACATTGTAGGCTATCACCATATGCCTAACAGAAACTTTGCAAAAGTTTGCATGGACAACTTTGGAGTGCATGTCTAAGATGTATAGGTTTTCTGGGTTCCTGACAGCTAGGGAAAGAGAATGAAGCAGTGTAGAAGAAGCTAGACAAGCTGGATTGGAATTTTAGGATCCAGTAGATATTCACAGAAAGACCACCCAATTCCCAGAGGAACTATTGATGGTTTATTTATTTATTTATTTATTTAATTAAATTTTTATACCGCCCTTCTCCCAAGGGACTCAGGGCGGTGTACAGGGCATATAATAAAAATACAAAACTACAAAAGTTAAAATAGAATTAAATTAATGCCCACGATAAAACAATAAAATATAGCAATATTTAAAACCCAAATTAATTCCCCATCAGGCCAGGCCAGCTTGTTCAAATAGGTGGGTCTTTAACCCGCGCCGGAAGGAGCGGAGATCCGGTGCCATCCGGAGCTCCACCGGCAGCTGATTCCACAAAGCCGGGGCGCCCACAGAGAAGGCCCTCCCCCTGGGGGCCACCAGCCGACATTCTCTGACCGGAGGCACCCTGAGGAGGCCCTCTCTGTGGGAACGCACTGGGCGGAGGGGAGTTGACGCCGGCAGCAGGTGATCCCCGAGGTATTCCGGACCCATGCCATGTAAGGACTTAAAAACCATCACTAAGACCTTGAACCTCACCCGGAAGACAACTGGTAGCCAATGCAGCTCACGGAGCAAAGGTGTAACATGGGAGTACCGGGAAACTCCCAAGACAACTCTCGCGGCCGCATTCTGTACCAGTTGGAGCCTCCGAGTGGTCTTCAAGGGAAGCCCCATGTAGAGAGCATTACAGTAGTCAAGGCGAGAGGTCACGAGCGCATGAGTGACCGTACACAGGGCATCCCGGTCCAGATAGGGCCGCAACTGGCGCACCAGGCGAACCTGGGCGAAAGCCCCCCTAGTCACAGCTGCTACATGTTCTTCCAAGGTAAGTCGTGAGTCTAGGAGGACTCCCAAGTTGCGAGCCCTATCCACGGGGGGTAACAACTCACCCCCCATAGAAAGAGATGGAACATTTTGAATGTCCCGGGATGCCGGAATGTACAGCCACTCAGTCTTGTCAGGGTTGAGTTGAAGTCTGTTCCTCCCCATCCAGACCCGAACCGCCTCCAGGCAACGGTTCCCCCCCGCCACCCATTTCTAGTCCTTCAGGATGGTCTGAACCTGTTCATTCTACCAGGGGACACCTACTTAAGTTACATAGCATAGTGTTAATTTATCACTTTGTTTATTGCATTTTTATCAGTGTCTGTCTTTGCAAACCTTGTTTTCCAAAGGCTTTCAAAAGTCTGTCAAATCATCAGATCAATTTGGCGATGTTCAGTCTACTTTGAATCAATCTGGAGGTTCAGTTCAGAACCTCAAACTAAAACTTCAGATCAATCCAAATCTGCCTGGAAGAACCACTTTCCTGCCCATCATTTTGATCCAGCCTTAGCATTACAGTCCCCCCCCACACACACACACAGAAGCCAATTCTGAGGAAATGTCTTCCCCAAATGGTAAGCAGCCTATCTCAGAGCTGGGGCAGAAAAGTTACGGTAACTGAATAGACCCTAATGTCATGGTTCCGATAAATGAGATAGTTCAAATAAAACACAAGCATTGTTTATCTAAAAAGTCTTAATAATGAAACGAAACATCGGCACTCATGGAGGGATGCCGGAATCTGAAATCTCCTCCCCCCCCCACAAACCCATCGTAACACACACACAATCCCCGCCCTTATCTACATGTCATAAATCACATTGTCCAATTAGTTTTACATATGAAGTTTCACTTCCCATTTTGTACGTGGGCTTTCTTATCTTCTCAAAACTTCAGGTTAACTTCCCCCCCCCAAGCGAAGCAATTAAAGTAACAGGCTGTCTCTTATATTGTCAGTGCAAAAACATGTCAATGTTTGCAGCATTGACACCTAAATCTTGAGCATAGTATAACAAAAAGCAATTAGCATGTTCACACAACATGTAGCGCCAAGACACACTGTTATAGTTTAACTTGACTGCCTACTGTAACCTAGTTTAGCGTGTTGTATTAACTTAGCCTTGGTGTTCATACTGATAGGAAAACAAGGGACAATATCTTTTCCTTTCATTATTTTTTTTCCACTCCACCTCTATTTGATTAGGTGTTAATGAAGGGTACAAATTGTAGCTACCTAGAACTCATTTAAGTATAAGGAAAAACTTCCTAAGGGTAAGTTCTATACTGCAGTTGAAGAGTTCACCTACTAAAATGCTGTGATTCTTCATCTCTAAAGGTTTTCAAGAAGAGACTGGACAAACACCTCGTATAGACCACTGAATTGATTTTCCTACATATTGCAGAAGGTTGAACTAGATCGTTGTTTCTCAACATTGGCAACTTGAGTATGTACGGACTTCACCTCCCAAAATTGCTGGCTGGGGAATTCTGGGAGTTGAAGTTCACACATCTTGAAGCTACCAAGGTTGAAAAAAAATAGAGTAGATAATCCTTGTGATTCCTTCCAATTCTACAGTTCTAGAAACCCCAAACTCAATCCTTCTCTGAGTTGATGTCCTTCAACCATACTGGCATTCCACTTCCCAGCATTGCCCATCAATATACCTCAAAAAATAGGGTATGAGCCATCTTCCCTTGCCTTTGATTTAGCCCTCTCTCAAAAAAAGCTGGTATATTATCCCTGAAATGGGAAGTTCCATTTAATAACACAATAGCAACAACTGGAGGCATTCTAACATAGCAAGCAATTTGCTCACGTTCTGGAACAGTTCCATCAATTCAATACACCCAGGTCTAAGAAGTGTTTCCTTTTATCAGTCATGAATCTACTCTTAATCAATGTTGTGTTCACTTTCATTTTGGCACACAATCTAAATTTCAGCGGTGACAAAGTTTAGACTAATGTAAGTTATCTCTATGCACAGATGCAATTACGTGCAGTTAGGCTTTAATTAAAGAGACTGAGACTCAACAGAGGCATCAATCTCCTTCCGAGCACGATCCCAGGAACATGGCTGTTCCTTCAGGACATAGCTCAGAAGATCTGATTCTCAGTAAGGAGCTCAGCGTTCCTTGGTGGAAAGGCAGTGTAAACCAACCCTCAATTTTATACAAATACTACAAAAAATGTACTATCCTTGACATATAACCGGTCACTTAGTGACCTAGCTGCGAGAAGGATGCTGTGACCCATTTCTGAAGTTCTAGTGGTTGCCCCCTCCCTCCATGTGGTCATGTGACCACACTTCAAGCACTCGGCAACACGGCTACATTTGTGGCTCTTTGCCACATGCTGCAGTCACATTATCATGTTTTACAATGTTTTTGCTGAAAACCAGAAGTTACTCCCAGTTTTTGGCAAAACCGCAACTTAGCAAACCATGGATTCGCTTGACGACCTCAGCGTTCAGTTAACAACAATCACGTTCACTTAATGACTGCCGCAAAAGAGATCACAATAGTGAATCAGTGAATTTTAAGAAGTATTAATGTATATACATGTGAATAAGCCCATCTGCAGATAACGTAAATCCATTTTTTTAATGTATTTTGGCAGATAAAATTCTCAGCTTATCCATGAGTATAGAAAGTATTATGTAAAATGTTATGTTTTATGCATTGAGGGCAAAATTTATACATCATGTTCCAGGTAACTAGATAAAATATAGCCAAAAAGAATTTATTTCTATCTAAAACTAGAGCTAGTCCTCTGACAAATATATATGCAAATCAATATATATCTAGTCTGTTATACTGTTTACATTGATAAGGCAGCTTTCTATCGTGCCTCTTTTCTGGATATTTTTAAAATTCAAGATGTAAAACCACATTGAGTTCTTTTCAATCGCTGTCTGCAATATGGACTTTTAGTACACATTGGTACAGAACTTCTCCAACATATGTGGTTTTAATCTCCCCAAAGTACTTTTTTAATTCAAATTTTCATGAGGCTTTTTTTATATAAAAAATTCCGCAGCATAATCTTTCCTTTGAATGGAACTATACTTCATTTACATGATTGAAAGAAAGAGATTCCCAGGAGAGGCTTGTTTGTATGCCTGAGAATCTTAACTCTTCCAGCAAATATTACTTCATATCGAATATTATTTCATTTTTTGTTCCAAGCTCCAGATAGGAGATAGAAGCTATAAAATGACCTTCTTTCCCCCATTTTGGCAGATCCAGCAACAGGATCACCCCAGAAAGGTTTTTTTTAAAAAGAAAAGAAAAGAAAAGAAAAGAAAAGAAAAGAAAAGAAAGAAAGAAAGAAAGAAAGAAAGAAAGAAAGAAAGAAAGAAAGAAAGAAAGAAAGAAAGAAGGGGAGAGGGAGGGGAAAGAAAGAAAGAAAGAAAGAAAGAAAGAAAGAAAGAAAGAAAGAAAGAAAGAAAGAAAGAAAGAAAGAAAGAAAGATGAAAACTGTGAACCCCGCAATCAAAGTATCGTCCCTTTTCTTCCTTCTTTTTTTAAGTTACAATATAAAATAAAAAAAGAAACTAAGGTATAAAGGGAAAGGAAAAGAAAGGGGAAAGAAATGTGGAGTAAGGGAAAGGGGGGGGAAAAGCAACGATTTCCAACTTTTTTCAGTGCAGTAAAATACAAAACTTTTTACTTTACTTATTTAGTAAATATTAGCCATTTCTATAAGGTAAAGGTAAAGGTTCCCCCGCACATGCGTGCTAGTCGTTTCCAACTTTAGGGGCCGGTGCTCATCTCTGTTTCAAAGCCGAAGAGCCAACGCTTGTCCGAGGACGTCTCCGTGGTCATGTGGCCGGCATGACTAGACGCCAAAGGCGCACGGAACGCTGTTACCTTCCCACCGTAGTGGTCCCTATTTTTTTTTACTTGCATTTTTACGTGCTTTCGAACTGCTAGGTTGGCAGAAGCTGGGACGAGTAACAGGCGCTCACTCCGTTACGCGGCACTCGGGATTCGACCCGCCAAACTGCCGACCTTCTGATTGACAAGCTCAGCGTCCTAACCCACTGAGCCACCGCATCCCTTTAGCCATTTCTATAGCCACACACTAATCCAATCATGAAAACCCCAAAATCAAAATTGCATGGTTTTGTTTTTTTGGTTTTGAGCATAAAATCCAGAAATGGTTTCCACAAAGCACCAGAAGGCAAGACAAGAACCAATAGATAGAAACTAACCCAGGAGAGAAGCAACCTAGAACTATGGTGACGTTTCCTAATGTCGAGAACAATCAATCAATCGGTGGAATAGCTTGCCTTCAGAAGTTGTGGGTGTCCCATCAATGGAGGATTTCAAGAGACTGGAGAGCCATTTTTCTGAAATGGTATAGGGTCTCCTGCTTGAACAAGGGGTTGGACTAGATGACTTCCAAGGTCCCTTCCAACTCTGCTATTCTATGAGTTCTGTATCACAGCCACCATCTTGATTGTTTTGACCCACACCTCTGGATGCTCCTGTTTGGCAACTCCAAACCCCAGAAGAGTTTTTTCAGCTAATATCTTTTCTAACCTGATGAGAAAGAAAAAGAGATATTGGTAAATTCCTAGTACCATGGAAGGAATAACTATACAGCTGTGGTTCATGGCAACTACCATCTCTCCTAAAATGTTAGTGAGCCAAGAAACAAATGGGTCATTAAGAAAGAATGCTGAAGTGGAGACTGTATTCCCCCCTCTCCAGAATAATCCTAGCATCGCCAGCTTCCCAACTGCAACATCAGCAGCAGTCATGTTCTTTCCCTTGTTTTTTTTTCAATCAGGGCCAGCAGCTGCTGCCAAATTTAATCAGGTGCTTAATTAACTATACTGTATCTTGCACACCTTAACATTATTATCATTATTATTATTATTAGCAGGGACCTTGGAGGTCATCTAGTCCAACCACCTGCTCAGGCAGGAAAGCCTATACCAAGGGTCTTCAAACTCGGCCCTTTTATGACTCATGGACTTCAACTCCCAGAATTCCTCAGACAATGTGCTTGGCTGAAGAATTCTGGGAGTTGAAGTCCATGAGTCATAAAAGGGCCGAGTTTGAAGACCCCTAGCCTATACCATTTCAGATAAATGGCTGTCCAGTCTTAAAAACATCCAGTGTTGGAGCATTCACAGCTTCTGGAGGCAAGTTGTTCCACTGATTAATTGTTCTCACTGTTAGGAAACTTCTCCTTAGTTCTGGGTTGCTTCTCTCTTTGATTAGTTTCCATCCGTTGCTTCTTGTCCTGCCTTCAGGGGCTTTGGAGAATAGCTTGACTCCCTCTTCTTTGTGGCAGCCCCTGAGATATTAGAGGACTACTCCCATATCCGCCCTCATCCTTCTCTTCATTAAACTAGACATACCCAATTCCAGCAACCGTTCCTTGTGTGTTTTAGCCTCCAGTCCCCTAATCATCTTGACTGGAGCATCCCCATTGTCATGTGATGAAAATTTACAGCATGTATTTACAATGGTTGCAGAATCCCAGGTCCAAGTGATCACCATAGGCAGCCTTCTCAGCAATGTCAAATGGGAGAAGCCAGATTTGCTTAACGGCCACACGGTTTACTTAACAACTGCAGTGATCTGCTTATCAACCGTGGCAAAAGAAAGGTCATAAAACTGGGTACGACTCACTTAACAACCAGCTTGCTTAGTCACAGAAATTCTGCTCCCAATGATGGTCATAAGTTAAGGACTGCCTGCATTGCTATCGTAGTGGCTTTCCTCCTTGTTGTTCAAGGGTGTTCCCTCTGCTCTCTAAAGATTCCATGGAGAACCATGCAATTTACATTCAAGCTGGTGCCAGAAACTTCTGAACATGAAGAATTGGATTCTATCATCTGCCCTCTTTCACCCATTCACACGTTCATAAAAAGTCTCATAGAGGACAATTGAATTTATTTATTTATTTATTTATTTATTTATTTATTTATTTATTTATTTATTTATTTATTTATTTATTTATTGGCAGCCTTCAGGCACCACCTGTTTAATCCAGTTACGGAATCAATTTATGTTCTGGCTTTGCGCAATACATTGTAGCTTAATCTAATAAAATGGTCATAGTTCACAAAATACATCAAGGATTAAACAATAAACGGGTTTAAAACTAAGCTCAGCATTTTGCGTGAATGCAGCTACTTAGACTTTACTTGGCCCTGATTAGGTACGTATGTTATGTGAATATAGACATCGTGATCAACAAAGGCGGACTTCTGGATCTTTGCTGTTCAGCGTTCAACTTTCAGGAACTCCTATTAAAAGGAAATAATCTAATGCAGTTGCCCTTGTTGGCAGCGTGCAGGAAAATCCATATAGGTGAAAATAACCTGGTACAATTCAAGGTGTGTGATACGCTCACTTAACCAGATCATTGGGCCATATATCTTCATGGTTTTATTTGTACATCAATGCTTATCAGGTCATCTACAGACCCAGTAGCTACAATTGCACAGTAAGCTAATTTTGTGAGTGTTAAGTTTGGTTAGTTGCCTATAATTAGGGTTTGATATGGTCACAAGATTAATTAATCAATTCTGTCTGTCTCTCTCTCTCTCTCTCTCTGTGTGTGTGTGTGTGTGTGAATCTATCTATCTATCTATCTATCTATCTATCTATCTATCTATCTATCTATCTATCTATCTATCTATCTATCTGCCTTATAATCAGTGGTGGGATTCAAATATGTGAACAACCGGTTCTCTGTGTGGATGCCACTTCTGGAAGTCCATTCTGGGCCTGGGCAACAAAAAACTAGCTACCATTCTGCCAACACGGTCTGAACTGGCTGAATCCCACCACTGCTTATAATTTAGGTGAGTGTTCTCTGGTTGGATCTCTCTTTAATGATCTTCCACTCATTACTTCTTCTCCTTCCCTCTGGTGGTTTGGAGAATAGGTCGACCCCTTCTTCTCTGTGACAGCCCCTCAAGTACTGGAAGGGTATTTTCATGTCACCCCTGGTCCTTCTCTTCATTAGACTAGAATGCACCTAGTTCCCCCATCATAGGGTTTAGCCTCCAGACCCCTTATTATCTTCATCGCTCTTCTCTGCTCTTTCTATGGACTCTTGGGTGGTTCTTTCCAGCACAAAGCAGTAATGGCTAGTGAACTTATTAAGCTTCTTCCCAATAGGCTGAATTAGACACAACAACCATGCATGGACAAATCTAGGAACATCTGACCAGTTGGTTGTATTGCAGAAAAGCTAAGAAGCCATTGTGAAATAATTCAGAGTCCTGTTTATGGGAAATCCTCTGTGTAAGACTTGTGCACTTTTTAGTTAGTCCAAACTAGCTAAAGAATCTGGGTAACCTTTTCTTTGAATAGGAGTTGCCTTCCCCCCCCTTCACCTTGGTAGTAGACAGATATGATATCAGGTTGTCTACCTCTGACCATGTGAGAATTAACTCCCATACTACTAAATCTGAATTGCTCACTACTAGATGGCAGCAAAGAGTTTTCTATGCTTCCATGCTACCATCTAGTGATTGGTCTAGACCAGGGGTAGGCAACCTCGGCTCTTTTATGACTCATGGACTTCAACTCCCAGAATTCCTGAGTCAGCATAGCTGACTCAGGAATGCTGGGAGTTGAAGTCCATGAGTCATGAAAGAGCCGAGGTTGCCTACCCCTGGTCTAGGCAGTACAAAGAGAGGCTAGGTAACCCACTTCACCTGGCATTCAACGCCCATTCATTGTGCTGCTCTAGGCAAACACATATATTCCTCTATAGCAGGGGTCCTCAAACTTGGCCACTTTAAGACTTGTGGACTTCAACTCCCAGAATTCCCCAGCCAGCATGACTGGCTAGGGTATTCTGGGAGTTGAAGTCCACAAAAGTCTTAAAGTGGCCATGTTTGAGGACCCCTGCTGTATAGGTCTACACCAGGACTACAACAAAGCATAATAACTTGGTTTTCTTGAACTGAAGGCCCAGTTTTGGGCCCTTATGTCTCCAGCCCCCAGCTTTGACTTGACTGCCAATTTTGGAGACTTGTGACAGAACAATGTCTAGAATGTTGCTCATGAGACACTATACAGTAGTGGCCAAAATTGTGGAAACATTTTGGGGAAAGGGTATTTTTGAGGTTTGATGGCTAATAACACCACTTCTTTTTGAGTAGTACCATAAAAATATATATCAATGGAAAGATAATTTAATCAAGAATGTAATGCAAGATAGTTTGTTCAATTATCTCTACTGTATTCTATGAAAAGGTATAGCCAAATAACCAGAAAAAGGAATCATAACTTGCTTAGGTTGATATCGGGTAGCTTTCCTTCATCTGATTGTAGCCAGTGAGCGTGAGTGTTTAGAGAGCCAATCAGGTGTCATCTTGTTTTGGCAATGAGCCAATCAGATCACAGCAGGATTCAGTTATTGATGTCATGTATTGAAGCTGAGTGGAGGACATTTGTCAGTGTGTTACGTGATCGCTATCAAGTTGGTTGGAGTTTTTTTTTTCTTTCTTTCATTTAGTGAGCTTGTAAAACGTAATAAAATTAAAGTAATGGTGCAAAGAGTTGACTGGTTGCCCAGAAAGCGATGTAAAATAGTATTATTAAGTGAACAAGGCTACAGTTATAAAGAAATTAGAAGAAAAATTGGTGGAAACTTAACCAAAGGAGGCATTTCTACTGTACACTTTTCCCAAAAGGTTTTCACAATTTTGGCCACTACCGTACATATTCTTCTTGCTATTCTTCCTTGCATGTTTACAGCGCTTCCCCAAACCACCTCCTGTCCTGATGCACAAGCCATGTCGGTCCTCTGAAGGTGGATGGAAGTGCTGAAGAAAGCGTTGTTAATGCTAACGAGGCTGGCAATTGGTTGCTGCTTGCTCTCATTGCTGTTTAATGACCTTGCTGCCTTGGATGCGGTCTATCATTTGAGTAAGGCACATTTGTCAGCATTAGGTGGAATGAAGAATGAAGCTTCTTTTGCAAGGGTGAGCTGCGGAAAGAAAAAAGCGATGGCTTGGAACTTGAAATGACTTCTACTTACATGCTGTATTCAAGATCTACCTGATTCAATATAACGTTGATGGAACCCAGTTACTGGGCTTCAGAGAAGGACTTCAATGCTTGTCGGGCAATTCTACCACTGGGTACTTTATAAAAAAAATCTTTCTCCCGTTTTCATTTTAATGGTTTAATGAAATTGGAGCTAGGAAATTTGCAGGATCCAATCTGGGTCGGTCACTGGAAGCAAAGTTTTAGCCTTCTAGCACACTCTGCATGAATAGAACAGCCTGGAAGATTAAATATCTGGTCCCAGTGACTAACCCAGATTGGATCCTGCAGTATTATCCTAGGACACATATATTTGCCTTCATTCCTGGGGAATTTGGTTTAAAGCCTTAATGTCAGGCCCAGGAACCAAGGACGACACATGGAGTTAGTTCTGAATAGCTCCAGTGGCTCTTTGCCCCTCCCTCATGGGAGTCCAAATTACATTCCACCACACTTAAGCCACAGATTTCAGCACCAAATTTACTGGGGTATAAAGTCTAGAATTGCAATGATTTGTAGCTCAGCTTGAAAAATTGGTGAGTTTAACAAAACATTAAAAAAAATAGATATTGTAATCTGTTAGCAGAAGCCACAACTCTGGATGTGGTACAAATTCTTTTATAAGAATATACTCTAAGAATGGTTTCCACATTGAGACAAATTCTATATCAGATTTATTTTTCAGACATAAAGTTACTTTCAGTGCAAGATACAAACCTATCTTGCCATTTTTCTATGGAAGCGATTGTGCATAATAGCTGAGGAGAAGCGCAGAGCACCCTAGAAGCTATTACTGAAGCCAGTTCTGTATACGTTGTAGGAATCTTTCACAATATTTAATAAGAAAGTATTAGACTGTATAGAAAAACCACTTTTAAAACTGGTTTCAAATATTGCAGAGTTTTATAGCACTAAACATTTGCCACTAAATATGAGAAAAATAATACTTATTCTTTTTTTTCCATTAGCACGCAGGTAATATACCATTGTTAGGAAATGTCATACCAGCTTTCTCTAAGTATAATATTTGATATGAAATTGACATTTTTCTTCTTCTGGTAATCCCATTGTTGCCTGTCAGCTCTTCCATTTAAATTCTGTATCCCTTTAATCATAGTCTTTAGCATGTTCCTTTTCTGAACCACATTTTAACAGCAGCTGGAAAATCCCAAAAAATTAACTGCATGGTAATTTTTTCAAACTCAATCAAATCAGTACTCCTTGTTTTTGTAATTTCTTTTGACTTACATTATTTATTTGTAGGCATTAAACATCAACGAGGTAGGTTTGGCTATTCCAAGGAGAGAATGTTGGAAGTATTTCACTTCCATCTTATTAAAAATTAAATCTTGCAATTTATATGAATTATTCCCCTTCCCCTGATCCAATTTATTTGTAGATTTCCCTTCATGAAAATAATATTTTCAAATTACTGCTTTTTTGAATGACCCCTTTGCACATTGTAATTTTCTCTATTTGTACCAAACCAAAGACTGTTTGAAAGTCCAGTTTCTGCCATTGAAGTAATCCAGCTTCAACTAATAATCTAAGTTAAAGTCCTAGTTTGCCAGTACAATTTAGAATTTAGCTTAACCAATCTACACTGCATTTTCATATCTTTTCAAACCTTGAACTTTACCTTGGATCTTTTATTAGAACCATATAAAAGTATTTATTTTTTGTCTCTGGCAATCCTTTCGTGTCTTATCTTCCATTCTTACTGGGATCATTTGAAATAAGAGAGTAAGCCATGGCAAAACATTCATTTTTACCACTGCTATCCTTCCAAACCAAAACAACCCGAATTTTCTCCAACTTGAAATGTCTACTATAATATTTTTCCTAATCCAGAAGTAAATTTTCTTAAATAAATCTTCATAATTTTGCTAAATTAATATCAAGACCACAAGCTCAGGTCCAGTTAAACTGATTTATTGCTTGAGCCTATACACAAGAATCTAGGCAACTAACGGGCAGTGCTAACTTGGCACTAGATAAGAGTTAACAAAATTCAAAAGAGGTTAGACTTAGAGCACTTGTGGGAATGTAATGATTCCAATCTAATTCGTCTCTTGACTCCGTCTTCAGACTCTGCCTGTCCTTCTCTTACAATTAATTTCCAATTGCCTAAATTTTTTACCAGCAATGTTAAAGCCTAAGCTCTGCTGCAAGAAGTGTTGTGCTTCCTTGAGCAAATTCCATCCCAAGATCTCTCTGGATCTGGGGCTTCCCAGCTCACTCCTGGTAGCTGCTTCTGCCTCTGACTTAAGAATCTCTCTCGTGCTGAATATCTTCAGGGATCTGAGATGATCTCCCAGGTGTGCTCTGAGGGGGGTTCATGAATCTTGGGGGAATCTAGAGAAAAGAAGGATTAGGGAGGACATGACGGCAGTATTCCAGTATTTGAGAGGCTCACCCAAAGAAGAGGGGGTGAACCTATTTTCCAAAGCACCAGAAGACAAGACAAGAAACAATGGATGGGAGCTAACCAAGGAGAGAAGCAACCTGGAGCTAAGAAGAAATTTCCTGACAGTGAGGACAATTAACCAGTGGGACAACTTTGCCTACAGATGTTGTGGCTGCTCCATCACTGGAGGTTTTTTAGAAGAGACTGGAGAGCCACTTGTCTGAAATGATATAGGGTCTTCTGCTTGACCAGGGGGTTGGACTAGAAGACCTCCAAGGTCCCTTCCAGCTCTATTCTGATTGATCACCTGAATCTTACTCTTATTAATTAAACTTGCTAATGACCTATTGTAATGGTATGTGGGAATGACCTTGGGGGATAAGGCAAAGAGATGCAGACAAGGAAGCAGTCTGAGAAGAAGAAAACAACAACTTAGCCTGCAACAGGAATATGGGTTGGGCAAATGCTCAGAAGAGACCCTCCCTAGATTCTTGGGCTATAAAGGCGACAGAGACAAATGCCCTTTCAGAATTGCAAGATTCTGTTAAGGTAACTTTACGATAAAATAAAATTAGTTCATTGGGCCATACTTTCTCTCCAGTCTATCTCACAAGGCTGACACCTATAGTGCTGTTTCATTATCTGTTGCAAAGAGTCTTTGAAATGGGTAACTATAAAGGCAACATCATTGGGGTATAGTTTTAATTTATGTACTTGATTTGATTATCTAATTCCTGAAATTTTATTTGCTGGTTGTTGTTTTTTTGTCAATGATTCTAATGCCGGCAATAAATAAACATGAAAAAGAAGTTTGTCTTATTCCTTCATTATAGTACTACTTTTGTGCTAGAAATCCATTTATAGTTGTCTTCTTTGTAGAAACTCTGCGTCCATATAAGAAGCTCATAGGTCATCTTTTCCAGATTCATAAATTTATATTAAAGTCATTCCAACTTATCAAAGGCTTTCTCTACTTCTGGGAAATTGTGGTCACTTACTTTTTTGGCTTATTTATCAGTATCAAAGTATGTCTAATATTATCCCTCTCATTATGTCTTCAGATCAAATCCATTCAGAGTGGAGTGTATCAATTCAGTTAGAAGGCCATTTAGTCTTTTTGCAAGTTTTGCCAGAAAAAGCTCATAATTCACATCAAGTAATGAAATGTCTATTCAACTCTAATCAATTCTCCCTTTATAAATCAAAGAAATTGAGACTTCCTTTCAGACAGAAGAAACTAATTGATGTTGAACCTCATTCATTACCTGCATTAATGGCTTAATTAAACTTTCCCGTAATATATAGTAATAATCCCTCTGATTCTGGAGATTTGTTCAGTTTCAATGTGTATTATTTCTTTTACTTCCTCTTCAGTAATTGGTTTATTAACAGCTTCTCTTTTTGCTGTGAGAATTTTGTAAACAGTATTGTATCTAAATACTCTTTAATGTTCAGAGTTTATTATTTATTTTCTATTATAATCTGGAATAATATTTGACGAAATTGATTTGTTATGTCTTCCACCATTGAAACCTACCCATTATCATCTCAAATAGAAGTAATAGGTTATTTTTCTCTTGTTCCTTTCATCGTTGACAAGTCAACAATTTGTCTACTATATTACCTTCATCAAAATATTTCTATTCAATAAAATTCATCTTCTCATAGATGTCATTTATTTCCATTAAATCCAATGCTTACAGATGGTTTTAATCATATGTTCTAAATCCAGAAGTGGATTCTCCTTTTGTCTTAATTCTAGTTGCTTCTGTCTGTTTATCAGTTTATCAGTTTGAGTTAACCAACTTTTCTAGCTAAATATCTATCCAATTAATCCAAAATGTTGTGGTAGACATCAAATAGATCCCATGAGACATCAGAGTTCTGTTTCTGTAGGGCTATTCGGGCAGAAGTAAACAGCTTTTCAGCAAGGCATCCGCAAAAATCTAGGAGATGGGCTGAAATATCCTTGAGAAGAATGAAATTCTTCCATAACTTTCAATAGTAATAATTAAGACTGCAATCTATTTGCCCATATCAAATTGCTCTTTATTGTCCATAATATTTCATGTTCAATTATGTTTTGGTAGAATTCTTTCTTTGTCTACCATCCAAATTGTTTCCTTCTTTCTCATTTTATTTCAGAACAACCTTTTCACACACACACACACACACTTCAGAGGAGGTGCAGCCTGTTCAAACATTTCTGCTTAACCTGTTGGTGTCACACTTTGAGCAATTATTGTCCTTAAGGCTGTTTGCAAATTCATTTCCATCAAACTGCTGGGACCCTCTCTTAAATTAAGTTGCAAGATTTGGGGATTTTGGAACTTGACACATAACATATGGTTGGGTTTCCATATAGCTGTGAAGTTGCAATTGAGTGGACATAATGCCAGGTCCATCATACAGTACATGAAGCCTTACATCTGGTTGCTGAACTACAAGTCCTAGCATCTCCTGCCTCAATAATGTCTAAAGGACCATAGGTTGTCCATCCTTTCTTTATCCCACCTTTTTTCTCATATCTTTTGCATCCACAGCTTGCATGCCCATGTCATCCCTCCTTTGACAGATACACTGTCAGCCATTCCAGGTAAACCAGACAAGAAACACAATTAGAGAAGCTAAATCTATTCATTGTAAGGCTAAAGAATCTTGCAAGTCTGAAGGTACAGTCCTCCCACTGCACTTTTAGCTGCTAGATCTATTAGGTCAAGTCCTTTCTAAGTTTCTTTGACGGTTAAGCCAGTGGGGGAGTCCTGCCTCTCTTCTCTGATTGTTTCCTAGGCAGCATCTATTCCCTTCTTCCCCCAATGTCATTCCTACATTCCATTACATGCACACCCACTTTCTCAAGTTCTCTTCTGATCTTCTCCCTTCCCTTTCATCTTTCTCATCCCCCTCCTTTATTAGGAAGCACTTTGGCCTAGGGATGTGCAAAATTGCAGAGCATTGCACAGATGGTCTTGATTCAACAACTGTTATGCAAACATCAGCTTAACCCAGATAGACAGAATGAGGTGAGCAAAAAAATCAAAATTGCCTTGCCTTGATTCTCTTTGGTGTAAGAAGGGGAACAGAGAATCCATGCTAGGCATTCGAGATATAATAGCAAGGAAATAATGGTTCCAGAGTATTGTCTGTTTCCTGACCTGATCTACCTCAAAGGCTGATTTTTTTTAAAAAAAATGGATCTACCCATTGTGGAGGAAGCAAGGTAATAGGAAGAAAACAATACTCTGGAAAGAATTCAGCATTTTGCACATAAATGTTTGGCATCTTCTAAAAGTGTTTAATAGATGTACTGCCCAGCAAGCATCTATTGATTATGCCACAATAGGTGATCTTTTAATAAGCCAGGACTTCATGTAATTCTTAGCATACAGAATAACACAGTTGGAAAGGACCTTGGAGGTCTTCTGATCCAACCCCCTGCTCAAGCAGGACACCCTGTACCATCCCAGACAAATAGTGGCTGCATCTCTTCTTGAAAGCCTCCAATGGGACTTCCAGTTTGCATCGTGGTGAGGCGGAATGCAGGAGGGCAGGGCTCTGCCTTCTGCGCCCGATTTCGCTCTGCTGGGAGCCCTAAAAAGGGCCTAAAATCTCCCCGAAGAGGCGATGAAGAGGAGAGGTGCTTTGTTGATTTTGGAGGGATGGTGGTCTTTCCATTTGATCCAAGGAAAGCCCTCCAAACTGGCAGGGGAAAGACCAGCTACATTCCTGTGGCCAGCCATTAGCTGCTGGCAATGGAAGAATGAAAAGGCACTACTTAATACATACTAAACAGCACGTTTGGTACTGGGTGAGAATATTGATCCTTTCTTTACTATTCTGTAACTGAATTTCCTGGGAAAGGCTCCCAAGAAGCTAAAACTTCTGAATGTAAACGGAAGTGGCATTTTGGTTTTATGGGGGACAGGCACATGCAGTATTGAAGGGGAAGTAACATAAAGCTACAGTTTTGATAAATTTGAGAACTGAGACAATTAAGATTTTCTCTTTGAAAAAAAATCCCACTGAGGCGAAATATAAGAAATCAATCCTTTGTTTTAAGAGTGGAAAATGGACTTTGAATGACATCTAGTGGTGGATTTGTGTATAGCATTATAATTTGCCTCCTGGCTGCTTGATGATTCCTAGCTTGGGAGAACAGCTGGCAATAAAGGAAAATATTTTGGCATACATGTCACCCTGACCTTCTTGGATTATAAATACCAACTGAGCTTGGACTTTTAACTTCAAGAGCTAGTGGGAAAGAAAGAAAAATTAGACCTTGGACTATGCCTGACTGGGAGAGACTTTTGAGCTGTTTTCAGAGAGGTTGAACATTTTGAACACTCCGAACATCATGGATTACAACCTTGCCTGATTGACAGTTTTTGGACACTTGAGACAAAGAATCACTATAAAATATTGCTTTCAGAACTGAACTTATACTTTGGAATCCATTGGATTATAAAGGACACATATAAGGACCAGAAAACTAGAGGAAACTTTGATCTACTCTTACTGAGTCTGGTGATACTAGAGCCATGGTGGCGAACCTATGGCATGGGTGCCACAGATGGCACACAGAGTCCTCTCTGTGGGCATGTGCACCATCACCCCAATAAAGACCTTCAGCTGGGTTTTACAAAACCTTTTCGTTTTAGGCCTCTGCCGCTGTATGCAAAAAAAAAGTTCAATCAATCTATCAATTTCAGCTTCTCATGGGGAAAAAAAAGCTCTCACAAAGTTGGAATTGATTGATTGAACTTTTTAGTCCCACCCAGTCTGCCCTTAGCACTGCAGCCATGCCCACCTGAAGGGCTATGCCCACCCGGCACTCGATGATACATAAGTGGGTTTTGGGTTGCAGTTTGGGCACTGTCTCTAAAAGGTTTGCCATCACTGTACTAGAGGATCTCCAGGAATGATGCCCCAAGGGGAAAAAAAAACACCTTTCCAAAAAAATATATATTATATGCTACAACTAATTCACGAAAGAATTATTGGATGCAAAAAGGGCATAAAAAATCATAGTGAGACTAAAAACAATTTAGACAATATAAACGAGCAAATCTCCAAATTAAATATACAACTAGAAAGATCTCAGAGAATGACTACAAAGTATGAACAAATAATGCAGAAATCAGAAGACAAAACAGAGGAAATGGAGTTAGAGATGGAAGAGATAAAAGAAGGGAAATATAAATGACTATATACAAACAAAATACTGCGAGACTTACCTATAACAATGAAATGCCAAAGACCTTTTACCCCTTAGGTCTGCAAAATATATCTGATGGAAAGGAAGATTTTTTAAAAGGGGAATCTAAAGCTATTAAGGGAAATGTCACAACTTGGGAGGCAAGGAATGAAAAGAGAAATGGAACTGAGAGTTGTTTAAGGAATATAAATGGGCAGAATTCAACCACACACGCACACAAAATACCCTACATAAATTGTCTTCCTCATGCCAAGCAATTTTTACAAAACCAGAAAGAAAATTCCTGGGCAATCTAATTACCCTGGCTTGGAAAGCAACTTGGCAAAGAAAGAAAGCGAGAGTCAGATTTAAAAAACAGAAGATTTGACCTTTTAGCGGCGGCATTATATCTTTAAATACTTGTTTGAATAAGATTAAAAGAATGGATGACCCTCAGATAAAATTAGAGTTTTATCATGAAAGGTAGGATTTAGAATTAAGATAGCATTTTCTTTTTTTCTGATATGGGAAATATGAAGATAAGGGGAGGATTGATCTGAATAAATCTTTTAGCTATATAAATGTAATTAATATGGAGAAAATCATAACTGATAAAGATATTTCAAATACTGATGGGAAGTCAAACCTTAACAAGAGCACGAAAAACAGGATATGGATTAATGAATTGACATTATGATTTACGAATTGATATTATTGTTATTTGTGTGATATTAGTAAAATACGATGAAGATGCTTATATTTAACAGTACCAAAAATTGTAATGGTGTAATGAGGGGAAAATGGAAAAAATATGGAGAAGAAAGGAGGATCATGGGAAAAATACTGGATTGTGTAGTATTGAACAGATTTATATTGAAGAAGTTAATGTTAAATATTTGAACCCAGACAACATGTTGTTTTCTAAGCACTAAAGACTGTAATTTTTAAAAAATAATAATAATAAAACTTTTATATATATAAAAAAAGCCTCCAGTGATGGAGCACTTTGTTCTAACTATAGGATTTTTTCCCCCTTAATTCTAGGTTGGATCTCTCTGTTAAGCTTCCATTTGTTGCTTATTGTATTGCCCGCAGGTGCTCTGGAGAATAGGTTGACTTCTCTTGTCTGTGACTGACCCTCAAATATTGGAAGATGCTATCATTGCTATCATGTCACCCCAGTTCTCGCAACCGTTCATCATATGGTTTAGCCTCCAGTCCCTTAATCATCTTTGTTGCTCTTCCCTGCACTTTTTCCAAAGTCTCAACATCTTAGTCTAGACCCTGGTCCAATCCTTAAAATATCCAGTGCTAGTAAAAGGTAAAGGTAAAGGTTCCCCTGCACATGCGTGCTAGTCGTTTCTGAATCTAGGGGCCGGTGCTCATCTCCGTTTCAAAGCCGAAGAGCCAGCGCTTGTCCGAGGACGTCTCCGTGGTCATGTGGCCGGCATGACTAGATGCCAAAGGCACACAGAACACTGTTACCTTCCCACCGGAGTGGTCCCTATTTTTCTACTTGCATTTTTACGTGCTTTCGAACTGCTAGGTTGGCAGAAGCTGGGATGAGTAACAGGCGCTCACTGTGTTATGTGGCACTTGGGATTCAACCCGCCAAACTGCCAACCATCTGATCGATAAGCTCAGCGTCCTAACCCACTGAGCCACCACGTTCCCTATATCCAGTGCTAACATAGCTTTAAAAAAAAATAAAAAGAACAAGCCACAAATTTCTTCTAGGAAAAAAAAAGTTTCTCCAAAAAAAAGACTGGCCATCTCCATCTGCATCACCACCGGGATCTTGAGTTTCCACCACCCCCCTCAAAAAAAAAAATGCTACCTAACTATCCAAAAGTTGTCCACCTCTACCATATGGACTGTATGCATGTATATGTAGCTTAGGCTGAGCTCTTTTGTCCTTCCAAGGAGCAAAAGAAAAGATCTTATTTATTATGATGCTGATGAAAATGGAGCTGACTTTCCCTCCCCCCCCCTCTCTCTCCGAAATTGAACTAACAGCAGGAACATGAAGGCAGGGGGTAAGAAAGAGAACAAGAAGAAAGAAATATCTCAAACTCCCTCAGGAGGATGAACAGGGCAGGTTGACATGGTCTTGGGCCATCCATCCTTCTCTGGCACAGGATGGCCCTACGTGTCCAACAGTCCCTTTATCGACTGCTGGCTTAGTGTGGGTGATTTGGTTAACCTAACTGCCAGGGAAGTGACAGGAGGAAGCCAAAGAAAAGAGGGAAAGCATTACTGTGTGAGCTCTTATGTAGGTCATTGTAGCAAGCTGAGAGATAACAATATGTGTGTTTTAAAATCTTGGCAGGGTAGCACTAAGCAAATTTCCAATGTGCTTCATTCCACTGTCAGCAGGCTTATGGAGAAAGATTTCGCATTCAGCATCTCGAGAGAACGTCTTCCCTACAGGAGGCAGAGAAGCCAAGGCCAAGGCACGTTTTAGTCTCTCTGCTCTGAGTAAATGCACTTGAATTGCAGCATCTTGTTTCAAATCCTTGGATTCTTCCCAGAAGGGTGGTCCTCAGCCTCCAGGGTTTGCCTGTCCGTCTTATCTGGGAGTCACAAGGGGCATGGCCAGTGGTGTGTTGATTTGGGGCTTAGTTCAGCCTAGATTCCCGCCATGTCATGCTGCCTCCTTCTGGTGGGGTGGGAGGCTGCTTCTGATGGGATGAGCAAAGAATGCCAGGAGTGTAACCCAATACTACCGAGCTAAAAAAAACAGGCACCTACAGAATACAGAACAGAGTTGGAAGGGACCTTGGAGGTCTTCTAGTCCAACCCCCTGCTCAAGCAGGAGTCCCTATACCAGGGGTAGGCAACCTTGGCTCTTTTATGGCTCAGGAATTCTGGGAGTTGAAGTCCACGAGTCATAAAAGAGCCAAGGTTACCTACCCCTGCCCTAAACCATTCCATATGGCTGTTTAATTTCTTCTTAGAAACCTCCAGTGGTGGAGCACCAACAACTTTTGGAGGTAAGCCGTTCCACTGGTTAATTGTTCTAACTATCACAAAATGTCATCTTAATTCTGGGTCAGATTTGTCTTTGATAAGTTTCCATCTGTTACTTCTCCTGGCCTACCTCCTGGAGAATAGGCTGACCCCCCCCCCTCTTCTCTGTGACAGCCCCTCAAATATAAAAGACACCTATCATGTCATCCTAGTCCTTCTCTTCGTTAGACTAGAGTAGACAAACCCAATCCCTGTAATCATTCATTGTATGGGTTGGCCTCCAGTCCCCCTAATCATCTTTGCTGGTCTTCTCTGGATTCTTTCTAGAGTCTCAACTTCTTCTGAGACTCTAGAAAACTGGGCTCAGGATTCCCAGTATGAAGCAGTACCATCAGTTCTAATAATCTGTTGATGCATCCTAGGACTGCATTGGCTTTTTTGACAGTTGCAGCACTGGCTCATATTAAAGTAATCATCCATTAGGACACCTAGATCCCTCCGACAGTTACTGCTGTTGAGCCAGGTACCACCTATTCTATACATCTGTGTATATACCTATACCTATAGCAGGAAGCAATAGTAAGAGAAGTGGAAGCAGATAATCACTTTAGTGATAATGGCAAAGGCCACCTTTCATACTAGGCAGCAAGGCAGTGAAAAACCACTCTTGCATTTTACCAGGAAAAATCACATAGATACACTATAAAGTAAATGATGACATAGTGCCCAGTAGAAGCAGCCGGAATGGCACTCAATATGCTACTGCAGAACTGGTGAAGATTAGGAATAGGAATAGGAATAGGAATAGGAATAGGAATAGGAATAGGAATAGGAACAGTGTAGAGTAGAACAGAACAGAACAGAACAGTGTAGAGTAGAACAGAACAGAACAGAGTAGAATAGAATAGAATAGAATAGAATAGAATAGAATAGAATAGAATAGAATAGAATAGAATAGAATAGAATAGAATAGAATAGAATAGAATAATAACTTTATTGTCACTTTGAATGTACACTAATCAGCACACATTAAAATGAAATTTTGTTGCTTACAGCTCTCAAAGGGTCACCACCTCCGATACATAAATATGACATACATACATACATACATACATACATACATACATACATACATACATAAATAGAGATTGATGCATATACCCACATGTCTTATACGACACAAGAAACAACACAGTCTAGTTCAGGTTATCTATCCATGTGCATGGTGAGAAAAACGAATCTTGCAAGTTTACCAAACGGATGGCACAGGGAGCAAAGCTATTACAGAATTGGGTAGTCCTGCTAGAAATATCTGTCAGATCCCTATCAGAGCACTAATGGTGTTTATCACATAACTAAATAAAAGCTTTGGGGACCTCTAGTTGTGATGTTGCTATGCAGCAGAAGAAAACTCAAAGCTTCAAAGACAGAACTGCAGGTAGTCCTCAACTTAAAATCACATTCCAGGCCAGAGTTTCCAATGCTAAGCCAGGCAGTCGCTAAGTGAGTTGCTCTCAAGGTTTTTAGGACCATTTTTGCCACCGCTCTTAAGTGAATCATTGCAGTTGTTAAGTGAACCAGGTAGTTAAGTGAACCCAGCTTCCCACATTAGCTTATTGCTTGTGCGCTGTGGAGGTCGTAAGTGGGGAACACAGGACTCCAGGATACTACAACTATTGCAAATACATGACGGTTGTGAAGTGCCCACATTTTGTTCATGTAACTGTGGCGTGCTGGGATGGTTGTAAGTTTGAGGACCAGTTGTAAGTCACTTTCTTCAGTGCTGTTGTAGCTTCGAACAGTCCCTAAATGAATGATCGTAAGTCGAGGACTAGCAGTACACTGGGAACATAGAATGGAAGAAGCAAGAATGCAGGAAAGTTCAACACAGTAAAAGACGAAATTAAACAACTACACACAGGTAGTCCTCGATTTACAACAGTTCATTTAGTGACCTTTTGAAGTTACAATGCCACTGAAAAAGTGACTTACGACCGTTTTCCATGCTTACGGCCATCTCAGCACACACACCCCAGGGTCACATGATCCAAATTCAGATGCTTGGCAACTGGCTCGTATTTATGACGGTTGCCGTGTCCCGGGGTCATGTGGTCCCCTTTTGTGACCTTCTGAGAAGCAATGTCCATGGAGAAGCAAGATTTGCTTAACGACCCTGTTACTAACTTAACAACTGCAACTTAACAAGTGTGGCAAGAAAGGTTGCAAAATGGAGCAAAATGCACTTAAGAACCGTCTCGCTTAGAAATTTGAGGCTCAGTTGTGGTCGTAAGTCAAGGACTACCTATATTGCTATCTTAGACGTCGGTGAATTGAGATGGACTGGGATTGGACTCTTTTGGGCCAAAGGATCTTACTGTTTATGCTCAGGACATGAGAAGCAAAGAAGGGATGGTGCTGCTTTCGTAGTCAGGAGAGGTGCAGAAAAGAACCATTTTCGACTACAACACATCCAATGATTGAATAATATCAATTAGACTTAGTGGATAATACTTTAATAGGATAATTATCCAAGTTTATGCTCCAAGCACTGGTGCAGAAGAAGCGAAGGTTGATGAGCTTTATTATCAGGTTCAATTTGAAATTGACAGAACATGCAAACAAGATTGCTGCTTTTGTTCGGAGACCCAAATGGCAAAGTTACAAATATTAAGGAGGAAAATTAGATAAACTGTATTGCCTAGGAAACTGAAATGAAGCAGGCAATGACATCAATTTCTGCCAATCCAATTATCTCTTTGCTCACACAGTCTTCAAACAATCAAAAGGATGCCTATATGCATGGAATCACCAGATGGAGGGCAAAGAAATCAAATGGATTATATTATTGCTATAAAGAGGCATTTCATTTTTAATAGAAAAGATGTGGGCCGGGGTTGATCATAGCCTGGTCATGTGCAAATTCCAAGTTAGGCTGGAACCTGGATCTTGGAATAGATCATAAACTGCTTGTGTGCCATGTTAGGCTAAAAGAGCAGAAGAAGAACTTGCTTAGCAATGGAAATTCTGTTCCCAATTATGGTCATAAGTTGAGAACTACCTGTACAAGAACCTATAGTAGTAGAAGTTGAGCTCAGGTTATGGTTAAATTGAAAGGCTACAGGAATAAGAACAGAACAGAACAGAACAGAACAGAACAGAACAGAACAGAATAGAATAGAATAGAATAGAATAGAATAGAATAGAATAGAATAGAATAGAATAGAATAGAATAGAATAGATTAGAATAGAATAGAATAGAATGGAGCTTTGGAGAATAGCTTGACTCCCTCTTCTTTGCGGCAGTCCCTGAGATATTGGAACACTATCATGTCACCCCTAGTCCTTTTTTTCATTAAACTAAAAAAAGGTAAAGGTTCCACCGCACATGCGTGCTAGTCGTTTCCGACTCTAGGGGCCGGTGCTCATCTCCGTTTTAAAGCCAAAGAGCCAGCGCTTGTCCAAGGACTTCTCCGTGGTCATGTGGCCGGCATGACTAGATGCCTAAGGCACACAGAACGCTGTTACTTTCCCACCGGAGTGGTCCCTATTTTTCTACTTGCATTTTTACGTGCTTTCGAACTGCTAGGTTGGCAGAAGCTGGGACGAGTAACAGGTGCTCACTCTGTTACACGGCACTCGGGATTCAACCCGCCAAACTGCCGACCTTCTGATTGACAAGCTCAGCGTCCTAACCCACTGAGCCACCGCGTCCCTTACTTCATTAAACTAGACATACCCAATTCCAGCAACCGTTACTTATATGTTTTAGCCTCCAGTCCCCTGATCATCTTTGTTGCTATTCTCTGCAGAATCTACATAATATAGCAATATCTACAGAAATATAGCAAACAAAACAAGGAGAAGCCTGATTCTGGAAACCCATGTTCTATGCTAAATTAGCTACATCTAATTCAATACTTCTGTGACACCCCTCCTGCGCACATTTTTGTTATACATGGCATGATTAGTATTTACTTAACAGGCTGATTATATTCTCACCTTCTTCTTATGTCTCTGTTGTTGCAGAGAGGGAAGGAAAAGGAGGGGAAGAAGATCTGATCCCTTTTCATCTAATTCCAGATTTAAGCAAATAATTATTAGCTGTTAAATTATGTACCAGATTAACTGATTCCATACCAGGGCCATTCTTCTTTTTTCTTTTTTAAACAGAACATAGATAGATATAGATATAGATATAGATATAGATATAGATATAGATATAGATATAGATATAGATATAGATATAGATATAGATATAGATATAGATATAGATATAGATATAGATAGATATAGATATACTGTAGATATAGATATAGATATAGATATAGATATAGATATAGATATAGATATAGATATAGATATAGATATAGATATAGATATAGATATAGATATAGATATAGATATAGATATAGATATAGATATAGATATAGATATAGATATAGATATAGATAGATATAGATATAGATATACTGTAGATATAGATATAGATATAGATATAGATATAGATATAGATATAGATATAGATATAGATATACAGTAGATATAGATACATACACAAATCCCAGGCATAAAGTATAAAATCTTTGAACACCGGGATGGATAAAAAACAGTCGTTTATTGCTAAAAGATCATAATAAGCAATAAAAAGTAACTGTTTAAAGCATATCTACCTAATCTAAGCTTTCGCTGGTCCTCTGCCAGCGTCATCAGAGAAAGCATTGAAGATTTGTAACACCATTGGTAAGCCTGTTTGGTTCTGCGCTCTGCTCATTGGCCGTGTGATGGACCTTGCTCTACCGCCAAATAAAATTTGTTGGGTAGCCATTACGTCTGCATACCCGATGTAGATGATCACGTTCCTTGTCCTTGGCTCTTTTCGTGTTACAGTCTGTGTCTAAACGTTTGAATAATGTGCGGATGCAGGAGATCTTGTGGGATGTGGGGTGATTACTTTTATAATTAAGCATCCTATCTGTGTGTGTCCCTTTTCTATAAACGGATGTGTGGAGGGTGCCATTTGTTTGGCGACTGATTGACACATTGAGGAAAGCTAAGGTCTCATTGGCTTCCTCCTCTGCTATAAACTGGATATCCGGAAATATTGAATTTAGTTGTCTCATGAAATCAATCTTATCCTTACGTTTGATGATGGTGAATGTGTCATCAACATTTCTTGCCCAAAGTTTGGGTTGATAGTTGGCCATTACTTTGGATTCAGGTTGTTGTAAGACTGCTTCTGCAATGATTCCTGAAATGGGGGACCCCATTGGTGTGCTTTTGATTTGTTCATATATCACTCCCTGAAATTTAAAGTGTGTTTTAAGACACAAACGTAATAAGAGGATGATGTCTTCTATCTTAAGTGAGTTGTGATGTAGTGAACCATCGAAAGAAATAAAGCAAACAGAGGATAACGCGACTCATAAGAAAAAGAAGATACCGATCATGCAACAACTAGCCGAGAAGACAAGGAATGATCTGAAAACAACTGCAATTGAACAGATATGGGTGAACCAAGGAAAGAGAGTGCCGCAACACACATACACACCAACACACAAAGAACATCCAAATACAGTAAGATCAACTAAATCAGATAGCAGAAAGCAAGGGCGGCATATAAATAAACAAAAAAACATTGGGTTGGCTAGTCCAGGGATCAGATAAAGATCAGTGGATAAGCACTGAAAGAAAGTCATACGTGCAAGTGAATCGGGGCGGGGAGCTGTTTGCAGAAATCACGGAAGGGAGTCAAGAGGGAAACCCAGGCGTAGCACAGAATGGCCAATCACAGGCAAGGAGGGTAGAGAAGGAGGACACAGAGAACAAGGAAATACAAATACCAACTGCTATGACATTGGATGAGGAACAGCAAAAGAAAACAAGATCAGTTAAGGTAGTCAAACCAAAACAGATAGGGAGGAGAATTTTTTTAAAAAGGGGACAGTAAGACCGGATTGCAAGGGAAGCGATGCGAGACAGTCAGAACAATCACGATTGGCTAGAGCAAGGTCCATCACACGGCCAATGAGCAGAGCGTGGAACCAAACAGGCTTACCAACGGTTTCTCAAACCTTCAATGGTTTCTCTGATGACACTGGCAGAGGACCAGCGAAAGCTTAGATTAGGTAGATAAGCTTTAAACGGTTACTTTTTATTGCTTATTATGATCTTTTAGCAATAAACGACTGTTATATCTATATCTATCTATCTATCTATCTATCTATCTATCTATCTATCTATCTGTCTATCTATCTATCTATCTATCTGTCTGTCTATAGATAGATAGATATCCAGAAGTAGCAGCATAATAAAACAACACCATAATTATTAATGCAATAAAGATTGTGCATCTGTTTCTTTTTGTTTTTTTCATTTAACAGCCTGCTTCAAGAAATAGAGGCAAAAACATCCATACACTCATGCTGTGTTCTTTTTTGTTCTTCATTAGCCAAGATTCCATTCTGAGACTTTTGTTTTCTAAGATTTCCTTCCTGTAAAATTGGAATAAATTTTCAAGTCTGGAGCTCACGTGCTAAACAGGGGGGGGACCCTTCCCCCACTCCCAAACATCAATAAAATATAAAGGAAGCAAATTGTGCTTTTTTTTTCCCTAATGGTGGATGTGTGAATCTCAGTAACCAAAAAAACCTTTAAAAAATCTTTAGTGGCACCTTAAAAGCAGAAACCCTTGGATCAAATCAGCTTTGCCAAATCTAAGTTACTGGAAGACTTTGGTTTGTCTCAGAAAGGTTTAAGAATAAACTAACAAATTCAGAAGAGCTTGACAAAACAGAGCAATAACAGAGAGAAGATAGTGTAATGTAAGGTTACTTATTTCTAAGTTAACGTGCATAAGTGGTGGTATTAAGTCAACCCACATCAGGTGTTCCTTGTGAGGAAAAGAGGGGCAACTTTCTCCCGAGCAGCCTCAAAGCCCATTTTTCATCTTGCCTCTGCTCTGCTCTCCATGCCCTTGGATCAAGTGGGGGAGGCAGCTGTTTCACATCAGAGGGGATCTGCTGCTTCTCAGCACCGCTGCCAGGTCCTCCACTGTGTCTGTGAAGGCAGGCAGCTCTCCGTCTGGTCGATCACCTCCCCCAATGCCTAGGACAGCATCGTCTTCAGCCCCTGGCCTGTTGAAGCATTCCAAGGGAGAAGCGCCATCCCTGTTGGATGGTCCCAGTTCCAACTCCTCCTCCTCCTCCTCCTCCAAACCAGGATTCAATGGCTTTTCCCACAATTGCACAGTATCTTTGCTGCAGCCTTCCACTGAAGCAAATACGATAAAGAGATCTGGAGGCTAAATCATACAATGAATGGCTAAGGGGATTAGATATTAGCTATTAGAATTAGATTTAATCTGAACTGGTCACCAGGACCAGAGATTTACTATTCCAAGCCCATCTTCAGAGAACTTCTCTCTACTGGAATATGTTCTATGGAATTAGAGATGTTTAGCCTAACAAAGAGAAGGCTTAGGGGGCAACATGATGGCCATCTTCCAATACCTGAAGGACTGTCACAGGGAAGAGGGTGTCAATTTATTCTCCAAAGCACCTGAGGGCAGGGCCAGAAGCAATAGGTGGAAGATCATCAGAGGGAGATCCAGCCTGGAAACAAGGAGGAATTTCCTAACCGTGAGAATGATTAATGAATAATCAGTGGAACAGCCTGCCTCATCTTGGGCAGGGTTGAAGTAGAATATCTCCTTCCAGCCCTATGGTCCTACAAACCATCTAACACTAAGGTATCCACTGTTTAATATTCCCCTGGCACAGGCTGTTCCTTTTCGATCACTTAATTATCATAAAATATTTAACTTAAGTAAACTTAGTGCCCTAGAGATTTCCAAGGCAAACGTGCAGCTGTTTTGTCACTTTTGCCATCTGCTAATGGTTGGGAGTTCTAGTGAATGCAAAGTAATTCTCCTGCTTTTTTTCCCCTGAAAGTTTTCATTCCATTGGATGAAAGAGAATTTGCTTTTGAATTTTTTTTTCAAAGCAACAGAGAATCTGGGTGAGTGTCTTGGGTGGTGTAATACTGCATTCTTGCTGTTATTAGCTGATTCGCACAAGGTGTTTCACAAAACCAGCTACAAAAATACAATGCACATACAATACAACTTTCATCAGACCTTTTTTATATAATATCTTTATTAAATTTCAGCATCAAACATTAAAATACAAACTGGCATAAACGGGAAAGGGAATAACAAAACACACTGATGTATTTTTTTTAACCTTCATCAGACTTTTATGACTCAGTATATTGAATAATTCAGTCCATTTGATTAATTTATAGTTTAGCATCTTGTGCAAAATCAAAGAGAGTTTAAAATCCTAGCCAGGTTAGATGCATTTATACAAACACACTCACCAAATTAAATCTGTGTTTAATTTTGACTCAGTTTTCCCTAATAAATTTTGTCCCTAATATATGAAAAAACAAATATTTAAAATTTCCAAGAACCCTTTATAAAGGACAAATTTCCCTCCTGTCACTTATTGGTGATGTGTGTGTGAGTACGGGTTTGTGTATGTGTATTTTTCAACGTTCTGTTTGCTTTTTTTAACATGATTTTTGGCACACATTTCTAAACATGCCTTTTAATGTACATTTATGCTCACAAATAAATTAGTTTGGGTGCAGATTTTACTATCAGACCCAACTAGCTATTATGAAATTTATTTAATGCTGCATTCTCATATAGAATCAATCAATCAATCAATCAGAATAGAGCTGGTAGGGACCTTGGAGGTCTTCTAGTCCATCCCCCTGCTCAAGCAGGAGACCCTATACCATTTCAGACGTGGCTTCCCAGTCTCTTCTTAAAATCCTCCAGTGATGGAGCACCCACAACTTCAGGAGGCAAAGTGTTCCACTGGCTTCCACAAAACTCTTTCAAATACATTAAAACAGGCTCCTGCGACAGAGTTCTTTCATATTCCTCATTGGAGGGAGCACCCCTTCCTTGCTTACATTTGCAACCAGCCTTTCTGAATTGCTGAAACAGCCCATCAGCTTAATACTTGCCAAGTAACACAACTTTCCCTTCTGGAAAGGGATGTCACACAATGCAAGCTTCAAAGTTGTTCAATTACCTCTAATGTTCATTAGGTGCCCACTTCTCTTTGAAGCGGCTGAGTTTTATTCCCCCAAAGAGCTTTGATTCCAGACCTGCCAGTGAAATGCTGATAAAGTCTTACTGATCCTGGAAGTGGGATAAAAAGCTGTGCAGCACTCTTTGACAAGTGTTGCATAAACTGTGCAAGGTCAAAAGGGAAGCAAACAAAGGACAGGAATAGAGTTCTGCTCCCTTAGTCCCCATCCTAACCTTTTTCTTTTTAAAGAGATTGATTGATTGATTGATTGATTGATCAGACAAAAATCACACATCTGAACAAACAAAAATAAAAAAAATAAAAAAAACTAAAACGTGACAGGGATGATAGGCAGGTCAATGCACTTAGACACGCCCCCTTAGAAACCTCTTAAAGATGGGATGAGGTCCACAGAAATTAAGCTAGAATTGAAACTGTGAAATTTGCTAGCTGAGATAACCGCATCGAGTAAGATATTCCAAACTTGACAACTCGTTAGAATAGTCAATTATTATTTTTTTTTTACAATCAAGTTTACGTTAATGCAAAAACTAGTGTGCTGGGGCATCTCAAGATGAAAGACATGATCCGGGGGAAATGTCCAAGTCAAACTTACTTCTGCCATGGATTTATTAATTAGTTTTTGGCAATTCTTCAGCTTTATGATAGCATAATTACACAAGTTCAGCCTGTTTTGTTGGATTGTTATGAATAAGAGCCTTGATGGTGTGATGGTTAGAATGTAGTATTGTAGGAGTTCGATCCTGATGAGGTCAAGGTTGACTCAGCCTTCCGTCGTTCAGAGGTCAGTAAAATGAGGACCCAGATTGTTGGGGGCAATAGGCTGACTCTGTAAACTGCTTAGAGAGGGCTGTAAAGCACTGGGAAGCAATATATAAGTTTAAGCGCTATTGCTGTTGTCATTACTGAGATTGTCTCTATTAAGATGATGTACGAGAGAGGGGATTATGTTATAATATTATATCACACTATAAAATAATGTAACGTATAGTATTATCAAGATAATGTAATGTATAGTATTATCAATGTCTATATTAATATGATAAAGATGAGACTTTTAAAATAAATTTTTGTTGCTTTTAAAATAATAAAAAGAAATTTTTAAAAAAACCAGAGGAATCAAATACAAACATACATACATTATTTAAAAAGGCATAACATGGGCTTAAAAAATAAGTGAAAAAATAGAATAGGAAAAAATAAGATAAAGTATAATACCTTGTTAGAATAATAGTTACAACTCTATATATAATTATCTCATGCAAACATTATTCAAGTGTACGTGTGTGTCTGTGCTTAGTACAGTACACATATGATTATCATACATTTTTAAATCTACTGTACTTTGTATAAATGAGTTTCATTTAATAATATTTCATGATACTTGTCCATACAAAGTCTATCTATAGGCAATCGTCTCCAACTGTAATCATCTTCCCAATGTTGCAATATCAGTCTTTTAGCTATAATAAGGGCATGGAGAATCCATTTACACTGTTGAGCTGTCAAATTCCATGTACCAAGTATGTAATTCAAGGGAATATTATCCTCTGAAAATGTTAGCTTTTTTGACACAATCACATTTATATAGTCTACTACTTTCTCCCAAAAGTATAAACTACTTAGTAATTATAGGACATCGTAAAAACATGTATTTTAAGCACTACCCTTGTTACATCTCCATCCAGACATAATATTATGGATGATTTTATCTCATGCCTATCATCATAACACCATCTCAATAATATCATCACTATTATATTGTATTGATATATATAGTGTTCCAATATCTCAGGGGCTGCCCCAAAGAAGAGGGAGTCAAGCTATTATCCAAAGCGCCTGAAAGCAGGACAAGAAGCAATGGATGGAAACTAGTCAAGGAGAGAAGCAACCTAGAACTAAGGAGAAACTTCCTGACAGTGAGAACAATTAACCAGTGGAACCACCTGCCTCCAGAGGTGGTGAATGCTCCAACACTGGAGGTTTTTAAGAAGAGACTGGACAGCCATTTGCCTGAAATGGCATAGGGTTTCCTGCCTGAGCAGGGGGTTGGACTAGATGACCTCCAAGGTTCCAACTTTATTATTATTATTATTATTATTATTATTATTATTATTATTATTATTATTATTATTATTATTATATATGTAGCGTTACCCCCTCAGAGGCCACCAAATCCCAGGCCCTCCCAGCCCCACTCCCCGCCGTCGGGCTCTGCAACTGCCTCTCAAGGTGTTAGTGGTGTCTCTTCTAGTAGAAGTTCACACAAAGTGAGGAGGTGGCAGACTCTTGTCGTCAAAGTGGGGTGGGGGCTTTCAGGTGCAAAGATGACCAGCCCCTAGTCCTGATAGTCAACGCATGATGGTGTTTAACAGCCCCAGGCAGTCATAGCAGCAATAGTCCATGATTTCACAGCGACCGTTTGGAAATAAATGGGGTGGGGGAAACCCTGGCTCCAGGCAGCGATAGGAACACGAAGAAAGGTAGGTAGTCAGCGTTCTGTAATAACAGCTCGTCCCAGAAGGGCAACTCCCCACAATGTCTATAACTTGCACAAGTAACAATAATCAAAGTTTGAATCTAGTCTCCAAAGCGTTAACAACCGGCCTCTCCTTCTCTTCTGTCGTCACTCACAGCCTCAGGTCTCGTCTGTTGAAAGAAAAGCAGTAAAATTTCACCTTCTCACTCTCTCCCACTCTCTCCTTACTTCTGGCCCCTCAAATATTGGAACGCTGCTAACATGTCTTGCTGGGAGAGCTTTGTGAGGACCAGAGCCGGAATGTGTAGACAATTTAGCTGTGACAAAGCCATACTGTCTGGGATGCACCACAAGGAGACTAGCCTACACGGCATCCCCTGAACTTGATTTACCCATCTGATTATGCTGTTTTTGAGAATTGTATGCGTTAGTGCTGTTTTCTGTGAAGCCCGATGAAATAAATAATAAATAAATAAATCTACTTTCGGAGCCAGTCTGGGTCAGGCACCAGGACCAGAGGTTTATGTCTTCCGAGCTTTCAGATTAATGCTGGAGCCCACCTTCAGGGATTTTCTCTCTAGCAGTTGCATTAGTGGGATATTTGTCCTTTCAGACTTGCAAGATTATGATAATATAGCCTTAACATAAAGTAGGATTATCTCCTCTGCTTGTTTTCCTGTCTGGTTTACCAGGGAAGGCTGACAACCTCTAAGCATGTGCAGAGCAGCGTCCAACTAGGACTGGACAGACTTCCGTTTCCAGAAGAGAGAAGTGCTTGCTGTAATGCTGGGAAAGAGAGTGGGGGCTTTGCTTTAATTTTCCAAGGCCCAGCTAGATGACAGCACCGAGGCAACCTTGGTTAAATTGAGCTGGGTCCATCCTTAATAACTGTGGGGAGGTTGAAAAATATCCCAGTGTTTTCCAGTAGCACGCTGCCCTTTCTGTACTACTGTCACAGGCTCGCATAGGGATGCTCACTTAGTCAGTGGCTCCTGAGTTCAAGTTAAAGGAGATTTCGCTTTCCTTGGCAAAGTCAAACTCGCAGAATGTCTATGGAGATTCTCAACCATCCAGGTCACAGTTGTTCCAAAAGCACCCGGACTTCCTTGGTTATTTTTTTCCCTTGAAAATTGAGGAAACGTCTGGGATGAGAAGCGAAACATTTTCATTGCGGGGGGGGGGAATAAACCAAGGAAGTCCAGTTGTCTTTGAAAAAGCACCTTTGGGTCAAACTTGCACAACACAAAATCGAACCTAGGCAGGTTTCTCCCCCCCCCCGCTGCCCCCCTCCCAACCTCCTTGCTCGAGGTGGATTCATCCCTTTGGGTTGTCTCCAGACTAGAAGCTGGAGAAGACTGAGAACCAGCCAAACAGCCCACCTGCTGGCTGCCATCAGCTCCATCGCACCTCTGGGAAATTAATGCTCGCTTCCCCACCCCCTTGCAGCCGTCAGCGATCGATCCACCCACCCGCTGTGCCAGAATCGTCCCAGAATGCCCCCAAAGCAAAAGCGGGTGCTGAGAAGAGTTGCAAGGAGCAAGAGAAGCGTTATCAATAAAAACGCAGGGGGTGGGGGCAAGGATTATTTGTAATGGCAATTATGCTCAGCCTGCGTTACTCTGGCCCCGACCATTAAGCACGGGGTCAGGTTCCCACGGGTGCCGATTCCTCTTGCATTTGACAGCCCAATATTAAGACTTGATGATTTAGTTTCTTTTTTTCCCCATTTGTGCTTCTTCGCAAATTCCATTCGGCCAAGAAGCTACAGTTAATTTTTTTCACAGAACCCCCTTCACCGTCTCTTGCCTGAAACCATTAACTTGCTGTGCCGGCCACATCTTCCTTCCCATCTTAAACATGGCGTTAGTGTTTGGGGTTGATTTTTCTTTTCCTGGTGGGTCCGATGCTGTTCCACCAGGGAATCTGTATCCCAGGCTTTAATTATCTTGAAATATGAAGAGCCACCGGGCAGATGTGAACAAAAGGAATTTGTTCCTATTGTACTGTTGCTCAGTTTTCATTGGCAAAGCCCGCTTTTCTAGCAGTTGTCTGTTTTTCTAGCTGGCACAGGACGGGAGCTGCGATTGCTTTCTTTATTTCCCTGGAGTTTCAAAGTGGCACTGCTGTGTGCCATCAAATGAGGAATGCCAAAGGAATAAGAAAGGGTTTGAGTGCTGATTGAGGGTTGGAAGTGGGCGTTGCAAGCTTGTGAGAGACACAGGAGTCTTAGATGTTCAAGGGGAGGAACGCAAAAACAGCTCTGCTTGGCAGTCTTTCCTTTTAATTTCTCTCGCTGCTATTCCTGATACTTTGGGGGGACAAAGAAACAGAAAAGAGAGACTGAGACAATAGCTTCATTTATTTATTTTTTCCCCCATTGTGGTTTTGAGAAGAAAAAGCAATTTACCAGCACTGGATCCTTAACTGCAATTCAGGAGGTTGCGGAAATGCAAGATTCACTTTTTAACTTGATTGTTTTGGCTGGTGTTGCTTCAAAATGCCATATTTTCACCTCCCCTCTCCGTGGGCTAAGAAGACAGAGGCGCTGATAAATATGGAACTTGTAAAGTCGCGTGCTTCACATAGAGACGGACACAGAGCTGGGGTAGAGATGAGTTTATTCTGAACAGAACGAACTGGGGAAACAGGGAAAGCCTGGCGTCTATTTGTACCTGCCTAGGTGGATGGCATCCAATCAGTTCAAACCTGGGCTTCCTGCCAGTGCAGGTGACAATGGGTGTAGATCCTGGCTTCCCACCAGGCTGACCATGCCTGGGGCTGTCAACAGCTTAAGTCATTAGGCTTATCCTGAGTGAGCAGTCATCACCCGGAGCTGTCCAGCCCCTCTGCTGATCTGCACCATCAGCCTCCTGCTGTGCTGTCCTTTGTGTATGCTGGGAGGCATACACTGCAGAACTGGTGAAAGAAAAGGAAGCCGAGAGCAGAAATAAATGGACAGGTTTTTTTGCATTTGGAGAGATGCACAACCAGAGAGTTGGACCGGGGTCTTTTTTTTTAAAAAAAAAACTTGCTTATAAATGGTCTGGAGTAGCGAGATGGACAGGTTTGCCAAAGATCCCGAATTGCTCGTGGTAGTAAAAAATAAAAAAGGATTGTGAAGTATTCCAAAAGGTCTTCTCCAAATTGGGCAGTTGGACCTCACCAGTACAAATGTAGTTTACGCTAAGTGAGTTCAAAAGGCATCGAAGCAGGTTGCAGTAGGGAACATATTTTTTTCCCCTATTGCAGCTCTCAGTTCTAGATATAAAGAAGCTCAGACAGTTGTTGCTCTCTTTTTTTTATTCCTTTGAGTCTTTTCTTTTTTAACTCTTGGCAATTTCCTGGACAGGCCTCTGCAGTTTTTTGGGTGAGATTTTGGAAGTGGTTTGTCATTGCCTTTTTCCTAGGACTGAGAGAGGGGGACTGGCCAAACGTTACCCAGCCAGCATTCATTCCTAAGGCAGAAGTAGAATTCACAGTCTCCTGGTGATTGGCTCAGAGTCACCCAGCTCGCACCCAGAGAATGCCTTCACCTATCACTAACCTCATCTGGGAAAACACTCTATCAAAAGAAGTTTCAACACAAAACGTGGAGATTTTAGCATCTACTACCCTGTTCATTAAGGGACGCGGTGGCTCAGTGGGTTAGGATGCTGAGCTTGTCGATAAGAAGGTCGGCAGTTTGGCGGGTCGAATCCCGAGTGCCGCATAACAGAGTGAGCGCCTGTTACTCATCCCAGCTTCTGCCAACCTAGCAGTTCGAAAGCACGTCAAAATGCAAGTAGAAAAATAGTGACCACTACGGTGGGAAGGTAACAGCGCTCCGTGCACCTTTGGCGTCTAGTCATGCCGGCCACATGACCATGCAGACGTCCTCGGACAAGCGCTGGCTCTTCGGCTTTGAAACGGAGATGGGCACTGGCCCCTAGAGTTGGAAACAACTAGCACACATATGCAGGGGAACCTTTACCTTTACCTTACCCTGTTCATTTAAAAGATTTCCACTTAAAAATGCCTGGCTACCAGTATGAAATTTCTGAAAATTCTCCCCAAATTATCTGCAAGCTTTCCATCATTGTAGTTTGTCTGTACTGAAAGAGAGCAAAGAATTAAGGGTTTTGGGGGGTTCAGTATGACTGTGGGGTTGAATAAGACTTTCAGCCCAGACCCTGGTTGGTACCTTAAAGACTTGCTGCCAGTTGCCTGGCATTAACCAAGGTTAACTGTAATAAAGGCAGGAATAACTGAGGCATCCCTGAGGCTGCATTACATTTGCAATGTTCAGTTGAAGGAGCTCTTTTGAGGAGCTTGAATAACCTCAGATCTAAAGCTGTCCTTTGCTCCTGGAAAGGGGAGCCAGTTTTGTCAGCTCATTGAGAAGCAGAATCTCTTGGTCTGCAGTTCCATATCTGGTGTCCCCAGCATGTGCCAAGGTCAGATGAGTTCTCCAGCCATCCAGCTATAAGTAGATGCCTTCCAAATGTTGTAAAATATCATTCCCGTCTACCCCGGCAGCGAAATAACAGAATAACAGAGTTGGAAGGGACCTTGGAGATCTTCTAGGTCAAACCCCTGCTTAAGCAGGAGACCCTATAGCATTTCAGACGAAAGGCTGAGCAATCTCTTCTTGAAAACCAACCCAACTTCTGAAGGCAAACTGTTCCACTGATTAAATTGTTCCCAATGTTAGGAAATTTCTCCTTATTTCTAGGTTGGTTCTCTCCTTGATTAGTTCTCCTGCTTGAGCAGGGGGCTGGACTAGAAGACCTCCAAGGTCCCTTCCAGCTCTATTCTATTCTAGTTTCCAACAGTTCTGCAACAGTTCTTCATATGTTTTAGCCTCCAGTCCCCCAATCATCTTTGTTGCTCTTCTCTGCACTCTTTCCAGAGTCTCAACATTTTTATATCATGGTGACCAAAACTGGATGCAATGGCTGTGGTGATGAAAATAAAGTTTCAGGATCACCTTGGGGTGTCCACAGAGAGGTTGAGAGGTCAGCCCCAAGTACTGCACAAGATACATGTAGGCAGGATTTCATTCGTGAATTGTGGCCATCATCTTGATAGTTTATGCTGTTCCAGAGATGTCTGGAAGACTCCTTATACTATTGCAAGGTTCAATAATTAATGTGTGGGCCTGTAAAATGTTTGGAGTTGAAAATTGCTGTTTTGCGTTTGCAACAAGCTGTTTGAAACCTTCCAGAAGTGTTTGAAAGCGAAGCATCTGTTCTGAACTGGAAAGCAAGCTGTCTCAAGCTTGAAACGTTTCCAGGAGAGCTGGACAAACTCATTTCAAATTCCGATCAGCGGTTTTGAACAGAGAATGAAGAAGCGCAGCATATTTTTTTCTTTGAAGCAGTTTGCATATCATAACGTATCTTGCAAGACCCTGCAGAAGCATTAATGAGACAAGGGGTGGGGGGGTCAAGGGCAAAGCACACATCACAGGGTCCTCCATACAAGGTCCACCCCTTAAGTACTTATATGTGTGATCACAGTACAATTATGATGAGGTGAAGCTTGAATTGGGACCTCAAAACTCATCTTTCTTCATTTCAGCAGCATCATAGTTGGAGATGCTATGCCAGCCATTACAGAGGGGATCTGTGTCACAATGCTGCCAAGTGAAGGCTCACGGCATCCTTATGTTAGTGTGATGAAATGTGGTCAGGATTCCCAGAAGGGAGGGATTGCATTCCGGAAAAGCAAGAGATAACTCAGTTCAGATAGTTTGTGTGAGAGAAAGAGGGTGAAGACAGCTCCTCCCTAACAGTTTTCAGAATCTGTGCTTCATGGGAGTTGTCGTTTTCTTTAGTTTGGCAAAATTGATGTCAGTCTCCAAAAACCAAGAAAGACACTTAGAGCTATTTCTAAGCACTCTCCTTTATTGTTCCTCACCTATAGACAGAATCTTGCCGGACTAAAGCAAATTACCACCCATAAGCTACCATGGTTGGTAAGGATGCTGTGCTACCTGATTCTCACAACATACTAACTCAGAAATTACAACTCCATTATCAGCCTTGTCTAGGCTGGGTGAGTTTTGTAAGAGTTTGGTCCATTGTCACAGCATTAACCCAGCACACCAACCAATTCAGGTCAAACGGCCAAAATCCAATTGCCTATCTCATTACTATCCATACCATGGACCCGAGAGTGCGTGGTTTTGTGCGCTGCCTGAATCCCACAGAAGGGGCTTTGCTTGTTTGTGTGGACCAGTTGCTGGCATGCTGTGGCCCGGTACCGGTCCAAGGAACCGGGGGTTGGGGACTCCTGTTGTAACATTTCTGAGAATACATTTATGTAAGGAGAAGCTGTCTTTGAAATGTGTGCCTTATCTCAGTTCCCTGAGTAAGCTATCTTCATTGAAAGAAAAGTAAGAAGGCTAACAAGATCTTAAAATGAAACATGGTTTCGTGATCTCAATAAAAGCATAAATACTCCAATAAAATGTTCTAATATTACATTCTATAAACTATTCTAAACCAACCCAGGACACTTCACAGGGCGAAGTCAGTTTTCTAAGCCTCAGCCCTAGGCTGCCTTCCAATGCCAATATATTCTTTCGCTTCTTCTTCCTTATCTCTGGCCTGAGAATTTAGAAATGTTAGGTGTCTTCCCAGATGGGTTAATGGAAAGTCTTCCAGGAGGCAATCAAAGCATCTTCGACCCATCCATAAATTTTAACTCCTCCTGACTAGGCAACCTGAGTTTTTAGAAGTCTTCTTACAATCCTGAAAAGGGAATGAATTTTTCATGGGCTTTTCAAATATTGATGCTTTTTTGCTGGCATTCTAAGTCAAAACTGAATGGCTTCAGTGTGCCTGTGACATTTGGGGGTGCTAGTCTCATTCCCAGATGAGTTAAATGAAATGCGTCACAGCAGGATAACAATCTTTGATTAAGATTCCACGGAAATCTAACACAGTGTTTCTCGACTTCGGCGACTGTACGAATCCTGGGCGTTGAAGATGGAGAAGCACTGGTTTAACACATCTTCATCCAGCATAGAAGTGCGTTCAGAACTGTGCAGTGTGGAAATCCCTCAACTTGTCCATTGTCCCCAAAGGAATTTCAACCAACTGTGCTAGCCTGATTCTTACAACATGCTGACTCAGAAATTAAAACTCCATATCAACCTTGTCTAGAATGTTGTTCCCTCACAGACATTGGCTAAGTGTTGTGAGAGTTGGGACTGTTGTCACAGTATTAACCCAAACACACAATTTAGGTCAAACCTTAGCCAAACTCCAATTGCCTATCTCATTGCTACCTTCTGAGAAGTTGATTCCTGAAATCTCCAATTTCTCTGGTCTAGATATTATTGCACGGTCTTTCTTAAACTGGATTCTTGCAGCCAATTTCAGTTATGGTTCCCAGAAATCCTCCATCCATCTCCTATTGTATGATATTTGACCCACACAGATTTTCCTCCATTTGTACCAAGAGTACATAATTTCTGCAGAGTGGTCAAAAAAGTCAAGATGGAGGTCCTGCTCTTTTTGTGACATATATTAAAAGGGGCAAGAGTTTGATCACGGCCTCCGTCTTTTTTTTTTTTTGACATACAACCTCCTGTGGATGTCTCTGCCTTTGTGCCAAGATGCTACATAGTCCATTTCTAAAGTAAAATTCCTCTAAAATGAGCACCAGTACCTTCATTGGTAACTCATAGTTTATTTGTATTATGTTTTTTAAGAAATAAATTGTTGTGACTATCAACAGATACTCTGTTGAAAACAGACTAGATTTTGGTTCCTGAAATAGTAAAATACACAAACATGCAAGTTGTTCTATATTAATTAATTTGGAAGACAAATTCTGCGGAAATTTCTCTTTACAAATTCCACACAGGCAGTATCATTTAAATCATTTAAATTTTGTATAATTTACCCAAATTTGGCAATTTTCCTGCTTCGTCTCCTAGAATTCTCAGAAATGGTTTCCAGGAATCAATGTGCACATTATAAACCTAGTGCTTCATCAGACAAGTCAGGATTACAAAATAAATTTCACATTTAGCTATTGTTCAAAATAACTTGTTTTTCTGAAAAATCGCCCTGGGGTTTGCCAGTTTCTTTTAATGCGTTAAGGAAATGTTTGTATAGAAATGAATGGATTTATGGAAAAGTGCATAAAAGTACCTTCTGCGGGGGGAAATTTCTGCAAAAATTAGTATATTAGGCAAAATTACAAAACAGGAATCTCTTGGACAGAGAAACCTTTAGTGAAATGCACACATTATAAACATTAAGTTCAATGAGCCAAATTGGTCTGTTTTGCAAAATGGTGACGTATTTGCTCATTGCTAGCTCAAGATGGTGATTTAGAAATAGAAACAGAATAGAATAGAGCTGGATGGGACCTTGGAGGTCTTCTAGTCCAACTCCCTGGTCCAATTTACATGGTTAATTTGACTTCAGATCAGCAAGAGGCCCATTGTTCAATTAGTAAAAGGTAAAGGTAAAGGTTCCCCCGCACATGCGTGCTAGTCGTTTCCAACTCTAGGGGCCGGTGCTCATCTCCGTTTCAAAGCCGAAGAGCCAGCGCTTGTCCGAGGATGTCTCCGTGGTCATGTGGCCAGCATGACTAGATGCCAAAGGCGCACGGAACGCTGTTACCTTCCCACCGTAGTGGTCCCTATTTTTCTACTTGCATTTTTACGTGCTTTCGAACTGCTAGGTTGGCAGGAGCTGGGACGAGTAACAGGCGCTCACTCTGTTACGCGGCACTCGGGATTCGACCCGCCAAACTGCCGACCTTCTGATCGACAAGCTCAGCGTCCTAACCCACTGAGCCACCACGTCCCTTGTTCAATTTAGACCATCATCCAATTAGAGTCATCAGCAAGTCCTTGAGAAGGTCACCCTCAGTGGGTATAAGAATTCTGTTAGCAGAAATCAAACAGATCTTTGCTATACAGATGGTCCTCAATTTGCGATCACAATGGAGGCTAGAATTTCTGTTGCTAGGGAAGGCGGTTATGAATTGACTTGTACCCAGTGGTGGGATTCAGCCAGTTTGCACCACTTCGGCAGAACCGGTAGCTAATTTTTTGTTGCCCAGGCCCAGAATGGAGTTGTAGAAGCGGCATCCACACAGAGAACTGGTTGTTCACCTATTTGAATCCCACCACTGGTTGTACCCAATTTTAAGGCCCTTTTGCCATCATTGTTAATCAAATCACTGCGGCTATTAAGTGAACCACACAGTTGTTAAGTGAATCCAGCTTCCCCACTGATTCTGCTTGTTCAAGCTGGCTGGGAAGGTTGCAATCACATAACCCTGGGATGCTGCAAGCATCGTAAATACATGCCAGTTGCCAAGCACCAGAATTTTAATCATGTGACCATGGGGATGTAAGTGTGAGGACCAGCCCTGGATCACTTTTTTCAGTGCCGCTACAACTTTGAACATTCACTTAATGGTTCAAAGTCAAGGGTTACCTGTAGATTTCCCAAGCCTGTGAGAATATTCCTACATCTTATTTCCCTGGGTTGCCTCTCATCTGTCTCAGAAGTCTTTAGGGGGCAACATTTTTATGAGAAAATTGCAAGGCTCCTACTCTCTTGCGCTTCTAGGTCTGACTGTTTATTCCATCTAATTTGCTTGCACAAAGGCTGGCTCACTGCATAATGACAGGCTTGGTTAACTGTTGTGACTTTTTAATTTTCTTTTTTTATACATAGGGGGGAAAAAGCAAAAGAAATGAAATGCCTGGAACGGTTGCGATATTTAAAGTTGTTCCATTTAGAGAGGGCGGGCAGGGTGCGCCCTGTTATTTATTTGGTGCCAAATGACAGCTCTTTCCACTACCACTTAGCTTGAGCTCAAATTATTAATGCAGAAGGCAATGCAATGCAATTGTTAGTGTTTATATTGTAATTTAAGGATGCTTTTAGAGCCAAACACCTTTGACTTGTGGGGGGGGGAGGAAAGGGGGAAGTTTAAGAACTGCAATCTGTAAAGGGTGGAAATAAATCAGATAAATTCTTCAACAGGGGTGGGCAAAATAGATGCCATGAGCATTAGTGATTCTCATCAAGAGCCCTAATAAGTCTCTTCCAACATCCCCCCCCTTTTTTCCAATCCCATCATGCCAGTTTTCTGTCTATAGGTAACCCTCTACTTATGATCCCAAATGGGATCAGAATTTCCATAGCTAAACAAGACCATTGTTAAGTGAATTGCAACAGAGGTGGGCAAAATAGATGCCATGAGTATTAGTGATTGCTTTTTCACGAGACAACTGGACTGTGTTGTAGACTGGAGATAGGTTATGTTGTATCCCTCCCCCCCCTCTGTTGAGAGAGGGCTGTTCAGTTTCGACATAGATGGCCTCTTTGACCCCTTTTGACCCCTCTTTCAAACCAGCGGTCCTCTCTCTCCAAAATGTGGACATCATCTATCTCCAGTCTACAACACAGTCCTTTCAGCAGTTCCAAGAAGGCTCCACATACATCTGCACTACACAGGTGACCCTGACAACACAGATAAACCTACAGGTGGCCTCAACAACTCTCTAAAACAGACATGTCAAACTCGCAACGTCACGTGACGTTGCGCAATGTATCAGGAGAGTTTTGCCATTGCCAGCAATGGGGTGGGCGTGGCTTCTGGATGACGCATCTGGCCCGTGGGCCGGCAGTTTGACACCCCTGCTCTAAAAGAATGCAAATGACCAGCTGTCTGCAAGGAGTATAAATCCTTTCATTCCCCACCATCCAGTAAGAGCTGAAGAAGCTTCTTGGATGAGAAGTGAAATGTCTTCAAAGGAAAGTCCAGTTGCCTCATGAAAAAGTCCAGTTGCCTCAGGAAAAAGCACCTTCGGGATAACTATGACCTGGATGACTGAGAATCTCCATAGGTGATCAAATCACCTTTTGGGGGGAGCATTTTATACCATATAAGCAACAAGATACCATATCATCCTAGCTATTTTGGTCTACCACCCACACATCTTGTTCCCAGTCTGCTCTGCAGCCATCAGATTCTCTAGAAATGTCCATCCAGTCCCAATCCTGTCCAATGTCTACATTTTCCGAAGACCCAAGAGTTTTCTTCAAATGCTTTCTCAGGATGCCAATTCAGGAAAACACTTTCTCAAAAGGGAGATTCCCATGTATATCGGAAAGGGAGGTGTGCCAGAGCCCAGTTATGGCCTGCCTTAAAATGACCAATTATTTTTAAATGGCCTGCATGATAGCCGCTAACGCTACATTCATCGACTGAAAAAAAAATGCTATTAGTTCAAGTAAACAAGTTAATCAGCTTCCCATTCAAAATGTTTTGGATTATGCAGGTGTGCGCAATGCATGGAGCCCTTGTGTTAGTGAAGAAAACCTTGGCAATATTCTGGGAGTTGAAATCCCTTATCCCCCCCCAACCACCTTAAAGCTGCTAAGGTTGAGAAATACTGTCAACTTACTGTACATCCAGTCATTTAGTGACCATTCAAAGTTACGATGGACCTGAAAAAGGTAACTATGACCCAGATTTAAAGTTCTGACACCTGAATAGCCTGTGGTCACATGACTATATTTGAGGTGCTCAGTAGCCGGTCTACAATTACTGCGGTTTGCAGCGTCCTGCACTTACATGACTGCAACTGATGACATTTTTGCTGGAAAATGTCATAAGAAACCAGCATTGACTTCCAGCTTTAGGAGAAAAATCACTGATGGCAAACAATGGCTTCACTTAACATTTGTGGTGATCACTTAATGAGTGTGGCAAAAAACAAAGGTCATACAAATCAGTGGAGACGCTCTTAACCATCATCACGACGTTTGACCAAAATTGTGCATGTACGGTAATTACTATCGCAAGTCGAGAACTGCCTCTATGAGATTGCTTGATCCTGGGTTTCGATCCATAACAGCAAATCTCTGGGCTTTACTTCATGAACCATAAATCAAGGATGAAGCTCCTGGGATCTTCCTGTGTGTATGAGATTGCTGTGATGATGCCAATGCTGTCTCTACACTTACCTCAGAATCCAATTGTTATCCTCCTCCAGTTGTGCTGTTATTTCTGCTGCAAGCCTGGCCAAAGATGATAGCAATTGTAGTCCAACATATCTGGAGAGTGCCAGGCTGGGGAAGAGTGGATTAGTTAGATAAGACCCAAAGCATGCAAATGCAAGTAGATTAATAGGTACCACTTTGGTGGGAAGGTAACAGAGTTCTATGCTGACTACATTATTATAGATAATGTCTTCAGACAATGCTGGCTCCCTTGGCCAAGAAATGGAGATGAGCATCCTAGAGTCAGACACAACTGGACAGGGAAACTGTACTTTTAATCTACAGTCACAGCTGGAGTATTTTGCCTTGTCATGAGTTCTTTCCATAAAGGAGCAAGATACAACAAAAGGTTGTCATTAATCTATAAAGTACATCATTAAGAAATCCTTATTAACAAAGGGAAAGAAGAGGAAATAAACATGCTTGTTTCAAGGGACATCTTCCTGATTTTCTGGTCAATGACCAAAATAAAATCACTGATGGGTTGACTAACGTCTTACTGGCATCCCAAAACAACAGAGCTTTAACAATTGAAGGCAGTGACTCTTTTCTCTGTGATTTCCCACCTGGACTACTGCAGCTCACTCTATGTGGGGCCTGAAGATGACCCAAATGGCAAAGATGCTTGTCTGCTGACCAGCACTGGCGTAGTCCAGCAATGGTTTCTGAGGGACTTCTGGGTCCAATTCTATAAAACTATACCAGGCCAGGAGATTTGGGCTTCCTAGCTGAATGATCTTCCTCATGAGATGCTCCTTCCTGGAGTCAAAGAGGCCATCTAGGTCAAAAATGAACAGCCCTCTCTCAACTGAGCCCTCTCCAGTCTACAACACAGTCCTTTCAGCAGTTCCAAGAAGGCTCCACACCCATCCGCACTACTCAGGTGACCCCGAGGGCACAGATAAACCTCCAGGGGCTTCAACGCCTTGCTAAAAGAATGCAGATATGACCAGCTGTCTGCAAGGAGTATAAATCCTTCCATTCCCCACCATCCAGTCAGAGCTGAAGAAGCTTCTTGGGTGAGAAGCGAAATGTCTTTCAGGAAAAACAAAGAAGTCCCGTTGCCTTGTGAAAAAAAGCCACCTTTGGGGCCTTCCTGAGGAAGCTCACCCAGAGAGATGATCCTGAATATTCTCCAGGTAAAATCTGCCTGGCCCACATGATTTAGCCAGAAAATAATACTATGAGTACCTGCAATTAGACAGATCAGGGGAGTATGGATCCAGAGAATGGCATTCTCAAGGGCAGCCCACTCACTATGGAATAGCACACAGGCCAAACCCTTTCTCTTCTTCTGGGTGTCCCAGGCATTAATTTTATAGAAGACAGACTCATTTTTTCCAAAGGTTTGAATGATCTTAATGTCTCTGGATTTTCCAGATGTTTTTCATGTTCTGTTGGCCACTGGGAGCATGCAATTAATTGTAACCAATCAATCAATCAACATTGGATTTATCTATTAATGCTAGTCTCTGATGCCTTGTTACATCAAGCCTGACATTGCCAGGGGTCAATGATTGCAAGCAGGGCCAAAAAAAAAAGTCTTCAGCTACACATTTTTCATTTGTTCACTCTTATTGTAGACTTTTCTGGCATGTAACTGGAAGTGGGATGCTCTCCAAAGCTTGTGATGCTCTCCACCCAAACCAGAAAAAAATGGGTTAAGGGGGGGGGGAGGGAATTGCCCTCTCCAAAAACATTCTTTTAGGATGCTCACATTGGTTATTCATGAAAGTTTCAGAGAGCAGTTGACCACTATCTGCACTTCACTGCGTTCCCCAATATTTCATTTTGATGTTTGGCACTTGCTGCAGTGCAGTGATATTTGGAGCGGGGCAAGATGTGAGGGCTCCTATCTGATATCTCCAAAAACTATAAGAAATATACTAAAGGATATCAACAAGATAAAAGGCCTGAATGCTAATGTTAAAAATTTGCATTCAGGACATGGAGCTTAATGCAACGTTCACTATTTCTAATCTGCAATTTGATGGGCAAAATATTTTAGGATATTTCATCTCTAATACTGATCACTGTTATTACTGAAAGGAGTATAACCTATTTAACCCTTGCCCTTGCCAGGTTCAGGGATCAAAAGAGAGTGATTTTTTTTTTCTGAGACTCCCCTTTTTTCATGCAAATTATGTATATCACTGTGGAACCGTGAACCATTGTATGCAAAACCCGTTGACTGAAGGTCTAGGAAAGAAAGGTCTCCTTTGATGGTAGTACAGAGATGCTAGAAGATGGGTTCTAGGCATTGTTTGGAAAATGAAGTCTAGAATCCTGATGAAAAGGCTAGGACAGTTTCAGCTGGCTTGTTAAATTGGTGCTAACCTGATCCGGTGCTGTCCCAAGCAGTTAGCAACACAAGAGCCCTGATTCTCACCTGTAAGAGAACAACCTAACCACAGGACCATTGGTGTTACTAAAAGGTAAAGGTAAAGGTTCCCCCGCACATGCGTGCTAGTCGTTTCTGACTCTAGGGGCCGGTGCTAATCTCCTTTTCAAAGACGAAGAGCCAGCGCTTGTCCTAGGATGTCTCTGTGGTCATGTGGCCGGCATGACTAGATGCCAAAGGCGCACGGAACGCTGTTACCTTCCCACCGTAGTGGTCCCTATTTTTCTACTTGCATTTTTACGTGTTTTCGGACTGCTAGGTTGGCAGAAGCTGGGACGAGTAACAGGCTCTCACTCTGTTACGCGGCACTCGGGATTCGACCTGCCAAACTGCCGACCTTCTGATTGACAAGCTCAGTGTCCTAACCCACTGAGCCACTACGTCCTTTTTGGTGTTACTATCCAGGCTCAAAATATGTCCAGGATAGGATGCCAATGTAGTACCATGAAACAGCATTTCACCATTTTCCTCTCTTATTCCATGCTGGTCTGGTCTGTGACTACTTGGGACTTGCTGGAGAGTTCAGGTCGCATGTCCTTGATGTACATATGTCCTTCCCCTCACCCCTTCCAGACACCATTAGTTCATCCTGTCGTGAAACCCAACCATCCTCTCAGACTCTTGTGGGAACTAGACCACCAAGTGAAGCCATCATATAAGGTTTTAAAAAAGCTAATACAATCTTTGGTTGTATAAATAGAGGCATATAATCCAAATCATGTGAAGTGTTACTATCACTTTATAAAACCTTAGTAAGACCACGCCGGGAATACTGCATCCAGTTTTGGTCACCACACAAAAATAAAGACGTTGAGACTTTGGAAAAAGGGCAAAGAAGAGAAACTAAGATGATCAAAGGCCTGGAGACTAAAACATATGAAGAACAGTTGCAAGACTTGGGTTTGCCTACTCTAGAGAAAAAAAGTACTAGGGGTGACATGACAGCAGTATTCCAGTATTTGAGGGGCTGCCACAAAGAGGAGGGGGTCAAAATATTTTCCAAAGGACCAGAAGGCAAGACAAGAAATTAATCAAGGAGAGAAGCAACCTGGAATCAAGGAGAAACTTTCTAACAGTGAGAACAATTAACCAGTGGAACAGCTTGCCACCAGAAATCGTGGGCGCTCCATCACCGGAGATTTTTAAGAAGAGACTGGAGAGCCACTTGTCTGAAATGGTATAGGACAGGGGTAGGCAACCTTGGCTCTTTTATGACTTGTGGATTTCAACTCCCAGAATTCCTGGGAGTTGAAGTCCACGAGTCATAAAAGAGCCAAGGTTGCCTACCCCTGGTGTAGGGTCTCCTGCCTGAGCAGGGGGTTGGGCTAGAAGACTTCCAAGGTCCCTTCTATTTTATCCTATATAAAGTTTTTGTTGGGATCCAGCCCGTGTCCTGCGCACATTGGCTGAATCCCCCTGATCTAATTCCAAAGTCCAGGGATGTGCTGCCAATCTGTTAACAAGGTGTCCTCCAGTGAGCGAGAACAAACAGAGGAGGGCAAAAGAAAGGCATGACTTGGTCGTCCAGAAGAACAAAGACATCCTGCTTCCCTCATTTGTTTTGCCTGCTGTTCATCTGGAACCAAAGCTAGTCAAGAGAGACAGGAGTGATTAACACCTCCAGGTAGCAGTGCGTGAGCTTGTCCTCCCTTGGGTCTTTCCCTAGCGCTCGCCACCTGATTTCCTTTACTGCTAAATTCACGATCAGGAGGGCTCCACGTTCTCTCGCCAACGTTCTGGAGAAGCACTTGGATGGGATGGGAGGAAAGGATGCTTTGCTCATATGGGTGGGCTGTTCTTGACGCCTTTCCCAGCCCTTCAGTCCCCAGCTGGATGCCTGTTCGCTTTTTTCCAGCGAACAGATGCACCAACCGTTTAACTGACAAGGCCACTTGTTTGGCAATTGGAAGCTGACCGCTGCCGCAGTTGGTTTCTTTCCGGTTTGTAATGCTGCAGCTTTATATTTATGAATAATTGGAGGGTGATTTGTGCCTTGCAAAAGCCGAAAGGCATGAAGCCGTAATAAATCTCCTCCGAGAATGGATTGACCTTGTGCCTTTTCTCCTAGACAAAGAGTCATTTTCTGCCTCCACCCACTCTTTAACTTTCTTTCTTTTCTCTTTTTCTGTTCGGTCTCTTTTTTTCATTCATTTGCTCACTCTTGCATTTTTTACGACTGGCTAGAAATGGACCCATCCTCCCCCCCCCAGGCAAAACCAAAGTGATAAAACCCACCAATTTTGACTGTGGCTTAAAAGCAATTTCATTTTTTTTACTCAGCAGCGGCTGAATGACTTTATCAAGAGGGCGGGGGGAAGCCTGTGTAAGATCACACCTAGAATTGCTGTTAAAATGTACCACTTCCTGGTCTGGTTGCCATTCTAGCAGGATTTTTCTGCTTTAGCCATAAACATTTACTGTAGCAAGGGGGATTATCTCAAAGCTGCAATAGAAATTAAATCCAACAAGTCTGCCAGATTACAGATTTTATCCCAAACACAAGTTGTACCAAATTGGAGCTGCCAAATTATAGGGTAACCACAAGTAATGCCAGTTTGGTCTAGTGCAGGGGTAGGCGACCTTGGCTCTTTTATGGCTCGTGGACTTCAACTCCCAGAATTCCTGAGCCAGTATGGCTCAGCATGGAAACCTCTCCCTTTCCCCTCAGCATGGCTGGCTCAGGAATTCTGGGAGTTGAAGTCCACGAGTCATAAAAGAGCCGAGGTTGCCGACCCCTGGTCTAGTGGTTAAGGCATCGGGTTCGAAACTGGTGAGTTCTAAGTCCCGCCTTAGCCATGAAAACCAGCTGGGTGACTTTGGGCCAATGCTTCCCTCTCAGCCCAACCCACCTCACAGGGTTGTTGTGGTGGTGGTGGTGGAGAAAAACAGGAGGAGGAAGGTGTGTTGGATATGTTCGCCACCTTGGGTTGTTTGTAAAAATGATGAAGTTGAGATGCAAATAAATAAATAAGCCCCAGTAAGCTCTAATTCTTTGCTGTGTTTCACGGTCACTTGGATCTTTGTGGGCCAGTCTAGTAGCTTTCACCTAAACAAACCAGGTTCTATCTAGGGGTCCCTTTTTCGGATGGAGACACTGACTGGACTTGCACGACAGACTTTGCATGGTTCCTGAATTAATCTATTTTCTGAAATCATTCACAATATAGAATTTTAAATTAACAAAACAGAACATGTGTTTTAGTATCACAGGCTAAACCGTCAAGAGAGAGAGGGGGGGAGAGGGAGGGAGGGAGGGGGGGAAGGAGGAAGAGAAATATTTAAACTTATTGTGTATATGTTTAGAAATTTTATATGTAAAAAAGATATGAGCTATTTCATGCTTTATTGTTCCAATCCAAGGATGACCAGGGGATCAAAAAAAGCACACCTGGGTTTGTGTGTGTGTGTTTGTGTGTTCTCTCTCTCTCTCTCTCTCTCTCTCTCTCTCTCTGTGTGTGTGTGTGAATCTGAAAACAGGAGTAGGTCTTCAAATACATGGTTGCAACAGCCATCTTAATTTTGGGACTCCCCCCACCCCCAACTCCCCACTCTGCCATCTGAAGTAAAAAAACGTATATATCAGCAACTGGCTTGGGGATCCCATGATTGATCAAAGCTTGCAAGATGGTTACATGAGGCTAACTAAGTGAACTCTCTGTATGTGTTTTTTCACTATTTGTGGATTATTTTATCTCTTGAAATTATCTTGGTTCTATTTTTAATCAGTTTTCACCTATTGGGATTGTTTTAGTGTATATGCTGCCTAGTCACTATGTGAGATGGGCAGCTATGTAAATGTGTGTTCTGTGTTCTGGGTGTGTGTATGTGCATGCACGCACGCACGCACACAAGGGACAGAGATGATAGATAGATAGATAGATAGATAGATAGATAGATAGATAGATAGATAGATAGATAGATAGATAGATAGATAGATAGATAGATAGATGATAGACAGACAGACAGACAGAGATAGACTCTGTTCCAATTCTACACCTTCCCCAACCTGGCATCTGTTGAGACACTGCAATTATAATTTTTAAAATTCTCAACCAGATGGCCAAATCCTACACATTTAAAAGGTGTTAGGTTGAGGATGATCACCTTACTTCACCTGATGAAATGTCTAGCAGGCTGTGGAAATATGGGGGAGGAATCAGGATGGTTGCAAAAGAAACACTTCAGCCCGAAGACGGTGGGGAGGAAGCATAAGAAAGAGAATAACTTTGACTTAACTATACGAGGTATAAGTAGATCTGGAGAATTGCTTTGGCAGTCTTTCGAGATTCTATTTCATTACCTGGCTAAAAACAAAGATTTCTCCAGAAATCCAAGTGGTACTTGCCTCTGAGTCTATCAGCACTGCAAGGCTTGATAAGCATTAGAAAATTGGCATAGTTCTTATTGTGCATATGTGTCTGTCCTGTCCCAGTTTGATCCCTTAAGCAAGAATGACCCTCGACTCCATTTGGTGTGAAAGGTTTATTTTACTAACGGCCAAATGGATTACAGCAGGGGTGTCAAACTCAATTTCATTGAGGGCCGCATCAGCATTGCGGTCCCTGGTGGGTATGGCCAGGGTGGGCGTGGCCTACTGGGTGGGCATGGCCAGCTCTACATCGTTCGCATCAAGGGTGCCTCTGGGGGCCTGGGCAGGAGTGGGACAGATCTGGGGGTCTCTGGCAGAAGGAGGGTCTCTGGGCCAGGGCCAAGGCAGTGGGGGCCGTTCCCTCACTCCTTCCAGGATGGCTTTGCGGGCCACATGAAACCACTTCGCGGGCCACATCCGGCCCCTGGGCCTTGTGTTTGATATGTCTGGATTACAGCATAGCAAAGCCAGAACTGAGGTTTGTGCATCAAAACTTTCACAGTTAACTTTTCCCCACTTTGTCTCTTCCCATTGCTGGTCTCTCCCATTGTCCAATCATATTGAAATAAATTGTTGTGGGAACGGTCTCTTCAGCTGTAGACTGGGTGGTGCAGAACTGCATGCCATTCCCAGCTGGGCAACCTTGAAGTAAGGTTGTAAAAGATACGATGAGTCTGTCCCCCCCATAGATCATGGCAGGTGGCAGCTCTGACAGTATGTTCCTCTCCCCCCCCCCCAAAAAAAGTTCTGGAATGGTGGAATCCAGAGGAAACTTCAGTCCTTAATTCTCCTAGCTTCATCAATGGGCTTTGGAATTTGCCATAGGTGGTGATCTCTTCTAGCCTGATTTTTCATCCGTGGATTCTTTTCAGTCTGCCTGCAGCTTTAATCAACACTTGCTTTTGACAAATAGCTAAGAGATTCAGGAGGCTTTAAGGAAACGTCTAAAAATATCTCCACAGCAACATCAGCCTTGATTGAAGCCCTTTTCAGAAAGGATGGATCTGGATCAAAGCCTCCAGTCATGAGGTAGCCTTTGCCCTGTCTCCATTTCATTTCAGCTGCTGAGTATCAAAGGAGGGGACCAGCTGAGAGATTGCAAGGTGGACACGCTATTTTAAAAATATTAAAAAGCCTAAATATGAGCTCTCAGAACCTTATTCATGTAAAACCTCTCCCTTTTTAAGCTTCTCTTTTGCTCATTGCTATGAACCACCATAGAGATATTGTGGAGGTGTCTTAAGAGATTTTTCAAAAAAAAAACACCTCCCAAGATGTAGACACCAGCCAAAAAAAGAAAGAAAGAAAGAAAGAAAGATCCACTTATTAAAAAAGTGAATGTATAAAGTCCTGGGCCCATTGCCAGAGGCCTTGGCAATCTGATGAGCAAAAATAAAGGCTTCTGTCAAAGCCACCTTTGCTGTTGGCTTGGGGAGAATAGGAACTCAAGAGCTCTTTGAGCAGCTGAGATGCCCAAGATGCAGAGAGGCTTCAAAATCTTATCACAGGTTATTTACTCAGATGCCTGTTGCCATTTAAGGACCACTTTGCTTTGTTTGGTACTCTGCCCCCTTCCCTCTTCTCCATAAAAAATCAGTTGTCCACTAAGCTGCCTCATAAACTCCAATTCTATCAAAACAAAAGGTCAGCCTCACAACGAGGTTTTTTTGTGATACTTCCTAATCACTGATTTTATCTAAATATTTTCTGTTCAACTTGCCTTACATTACCCCAAGGAAAATCCTTAGAAAGAAATTAGCACTTTCTTTTTACAATGGATGAAGAACATCCAAAGCTTATTTCAGGACACACCAGCAATAATGATGATGTGTCCCTGATGTCACCAAATCGTAACTTTCAGTAGGCTCACTCAGCATAGCCTACAGCAGGGGTAGGCAACCTTGGCTCTTTTATGACTCATGGACTTCAACTCCCAGAATTCCTGAGCCAGCATGGCTCAGCTTGGAAACCTCTCCCTTTCTCCTCAGCGTGGTTGGCTCAGGAATTCTGGGAGCTGAAGTCCGTGAGTCATAAAAGAGCCAAGGTTGCCTACCCCTGGCCTATAGTAAGGATGCTGGGAACTGTAACATCCAGATACACATGTGACTCCCAATTACACCCGTTAGTAGAAGTCAACCTTGGAATACCTAGTAGGAAAGAATAGAGATGCCTGTTCACATAATGATTCCAGATAGAGGTGGCTGGTTCCTGAAACCCATTTACGAGCAGACAAGCCCTGCTCCTTTCTTCTTTTTCCTCTCTTCTCCACCCTTACCGTGTTCTAAAACTACATGATTTCAGATGGCCTTTAACTCCTTTCTGGGAAAGTGGACTCCCTTCAAAATAAAAACATAGGGCTAGGACCAACAAAACCTTTTCCTAATTTCCAAGAATGTCTGGAAAGGACTCTTATGCCAACCATCTCCGAATATCTTGGAGAATCTAGCTGAGACACTTTGCAAATAGTAGCCCAACATATCTGAAGAACTTCAGGCTACAGCAAGCTGAACTATCTTAAAAACTAGATAATTCCTTTGCTTGACCCCTTGCGGTGGCATTGACCATGTCAGAGGAAGAAAGCTTTAGTAAAAACCCTCTTTTCATCACCTTAGGTCAGGGGTCTTCATACTTGGCCAATTTAAGACTTGTGGACTTCAACTCCCAGAATTCCTCAGCCAGCGTGCCTGGCTAAAGAATTTTGGGAGTTGAAATCCACAAGTCTTAAACTGGCCAAGTTTGAAAATCCCTGCCTTAGCTCAAAGTTGTCTACCTGACAGCAGGTGTACAGGAGTTCCTATGGTAACTTTCCAGAGTCAAGGATTGAACCTGAGACCTTTTTCATGAAAGTTGTCTCTGTGGCCCTGCTTTTCTAGACTCTAACATTATCTTTTTTGTAGGTGCTGAGTCTTCCTCTTACTCTGACCTACAGAGAGCAGGATGAGAGGCCTACTTGTCCGGTGATGACACCATGAAGAGCTACCATGGGGACCGCAACCAGTCACGGGAACACCCTTGCCGCTGCATCCCAGAGGCCTGTGACCAGCCAATGGAATACATCCACCATAGCCAGGAATCTCGCCAGCCATACCTCCTCAGCCCCAGTGAGCCTTATTCCTTGGACCATTACTGCTCATCCCGGAGCTCTGCTGACCCTCCCCTCAGCCTAACTGAACCACTTTCTGCTGCCAGCAGTAGCAGCACCTTTCCTAGAATGCACCACACACCTCAACAGTACGACTCCTGTGACGAGTGTATGGCGGCCGCCCATCCTTCCGGCAAGATCAACCGGCTGCCCCCGACTCTCCTGGACCAGTTCGAGAAGCAACTGCCTCTTCACCACGACGGCTTCCACACCCTGCAGTACCAGCGGGCCAGCAGCACAGAACAGCCACGCAGCGAGAGCCCCAGCCGCATCCGGCATCTCGTCCATTCTGTCCAGAAGCTCTTTGCTAAGTCACATTCTCTGGAAGCCCCATCCAAGCGGGAGTACAACGGCACCAAGATGGAAGGGCGGGGCGCAGAAGGAGGGTACCATCACCACCACCCTCACCACCACCGCCAGTCGCGGCACGGCAAGCGTAGCAAAAGCAAAGACCGCAAGGTGGATTCCTCATCATCTTCTTCCCGCCATCGGAACAAGATGATGGGCTGGTGGAGCTCCGATGATAATCTGGACAGTGATAGCAGCTACATGGTGTCTGGAAGGCAACATGCTGTTGACCAGAACACCCAGTACTGTGTGGACACCCCCGAAAGTGCCTTCCGAGACTTGACCTTGAAGGGTCTCAAAAGTGGAGGTGGTGAGGGCAAGTGTTTAGCCTGTGCAGGAATGTCCATGTCCTTGGATGGCCAGACTCTCAAGAGGAGTTCTTGGCATACGATGACAGTCAGCCAAGCACGGGAGGCTTATCCCAGCTCAGGAGGAGGCCCAGAAAAAGCCTTGATGCTTCAAGAGGCCAAGGCCAAGGATCGGTCCTATCATTATCTTCAGGTAAGGAGGTGGGTAGACTGTCCAGGGTGTTCATTTTATACCTTCAATTCTGATATTGATGGGTTCTTCAGATATAGGTAGTCATTGACTTTCAACCAGTCGCTTAGCACCCTTTAGAGTTATGACAGATCCCCAAAAGGTACGTATGACCGGGTTCCAAAATTCTGCTCCTCCTCCACGATCACAACTTAGAACTGTAATGGACTGGCTCCATTACAGTCATTAGGCATGCACTACCTGTACATAACGGTCCTGAGCAGTATTGTCATCAGTTTCTTACGTCTACCTTTTACAATCTGTATTTGATTACAACTTCCAAATACAAGTCAGTATGACCAGATCCATCTAGCTAATCCCCATTTGGGAAATTGTGTTCCATAGCCTTGTTGTGTTCAGCCTTTTCACTGTGAGGTGGCGTAAAAGTCCTAAACCAAGCAGGAGATTGCATTAGCTGAGTCCCAAGGCTTCTTCAATTCTTCACACTCCAGGGGTGTCTCCAGGGGGGGACAAGGAGGAGCCCAGGACAAAATAAGCATTGTGGGGTCCTTGGTGCTCTCTGAGCTTGATGGGGATTTTTTTCAGACATTTCATTACCAAACTAGATAACATCATCAGTGCAAAATAAGCATTGTAGTGTCTTGAGGCAAACGTGGCCCTATTCTGACTGCCCCAAGTTGCTGCACAAACATATATAAGAGATGCACCTTACATCACATCGTGACAACACCGTTTTTGTCATTCTGATGAAACCAACTGATTCTTGCAGATAATTCTGAGTCCCGTCATTCAACAGTTTAGTCGTACGACACATTTTGCCAGCTCCAATAAAAACCGAACAGATGCTTTCACGCAATATGGTCAATCTGGCTAGTTTTAAACTTGCTTAGGCTTTTTACTTTTCAATTTAGCATGCTGCTGAAAGCCATTCTATTTGATTGATTTATGGTTCATCATCTAATCCTAGAAACTGAATAATAAGATGAAGAGACTTCTGTGAATCAGCCAAACACTGTATTGCTCTGTGTTACTTTTTTACCATTTTTGTCTGCTATAGTTTTTGGATTAAATTCCAAGGTTGTAATTGAGCTACTATTTTTATCCCCTAGGATTTGCTTTTGTTTTTTTGTTTTTTTTATATTTCCTTTCTGAAATTTTATTTTTTAAAATATATATTGTATTTGTTTTTTTATATGTGGTTTTATCCGTTTGTCATGCACCACTCAGTCGCCTTCAGGTGAGATGGGCAGCTATGATTTCTTTATAAGTCACAAGTTTCTCATAATTAATTAAGTTTGGGTGTACGAACGCCTCCATTGTCGAAATCCATCCTGGTATTTTCATGTAAGTTCTTGATTTTACCTTTTCCCATGTCAAAAGCAGTGCATTTGTTACGTAGTGGTTTTGAAAGTATTTGTAAAATTTGTTCTTCCCATACCCTAGGAAAGCATGTCATCCAAGTTGTAGGTCATGCCCTTCTAGGTATAATAGTCTTTTATTTCTAAGAGTTATCCATTCTTTTAAACCACGTTAGTGCGGCTGCTTGATAGTACAAGACCCAGTCTGGTAGCTCAAAGCCTCCATTTTCTTTTGCTTCTTGTAACATTTTCAGTCTAATTCTAGCTTTTTTCCTTTGCCAAATAAATTTCAATATTGATGTATTCAATTCATCAAAAAAAATTGTCAATTTTTATCGGTATTCTTTCAAATAAAAAGAGCAGTTTTGGTAAAATGTTCATTTTCACAGTCGCTATTCTTCCCAAGATCGATAATTGTAGATTTTTTTCATTTTTTTCAATTCCAGTTTTATTTGTTTTAATAATTTTACATAATTATCTTCTTTAATTTTTGCACACCTTGCTGTTAGTTATATCTCCAAGTATTTAACTTTCTTAACTACTTGAAGATATGTTTTTTCTAATAATTGTGGGGTTTTTTTGTTTATCTGTGAGGTTTTTAACTATAACTTTAGTCTTTATTGATTTTCAGTCATGCTACTTCTCCAAATTCTTCAATCTTTGCTAATAATTTAGGACTTGTCTCTAACGGATCTCCAATATAAATAACAAGTCATCTGCAAATGCTTGTAGTTTGTACTTTTCAACTTTTATCTCCTTTGATTTCTGGATCTTGTCTAACATTCCTGTTCAACACTTTCAGAGTTAAGATAAATAATAGTGGGGATAATGGACACCCTTGTCTTTTGCCTTTTTTAATATTGAAACTCTCCGTGAAATCTCCATTCACAATTATTTTGGCCGTTTGTCTGTGATAAATTGTTTGAATTATATTCATAAAAGTTTTCTCCAAAATCCATACAGTTTAGTTGTTGAACCATAAATTTCCAATTGGAATGTTATCAAATGTACCCAGGAAAACAAATGGCTTTGATATATTTTTTTAGACGCACAGAAAGCCAAAGATGCTTTTTCATGAGGCAACTGGATTTGTTTTATTTTGAAGGCATTTTGCTTCTCACCTGAGAAGCTTCTTCAGCTCTGACTGGATGGTGGGGGTGTTCTGTACCAGCCTACTACCGGCCCTGCAGAAAAGGCAGGGACAACCCCTTTACAAACGGCAAGAGGCTGGAACTAAGCCTGCCAAATTTATTAACATAAAACAGAGCAAAACAAGACATGAACCATGAAACAGGAGCTATTCAAACGGTTGCCTTCAGCAAACCAGCCCTCCCACACATTCCCCTTTTAAACAGTTCAGGGCGTGGCTTCTCTCTGCCTCCTTCCGAGGTGCCCCATTGCCTTCCTCTGTTTACTCCTGATTGACTGCCTCCTGCGTCGGGCATCCTTGAACAGGGCCAGCTGTGGGTCATCTTCATCCATGCTGTCAGGCTCACACAGCTGGGTCTGCGTCGTAACCAGATGGGAGGGGCCTGGCTGAGGGCTCTGCGGAGCCTCAAGGCCATCATCAGCAAGCTCTCCAACACCCTCAGCAAGCTCTCCAACACCCCTTTCCTCCTCCTCTGAATCGTCCGACCCAACTGCCGAACCCACAGGCTGACCCTGAAAAACAACAGGGGGGTGGAAGGATTGATATTCCTTGCATACCGCTAATTCGAAGAATGTTCATCCCAAAGTACATGGTTAAATGCCTATGGAGATTCTCAGTCATCCAGATCATAGCTGCCCCAAAGATGCTTTTTCACGAGGCAACTGAACTGTCTTTGTTTTTCTTTGAAGACGTTTTGCTTCTCATCCAAGAAGCTTCCATTCCCCACCCTCCAGTCAGAGCTGAAGAAGCTTCTTGGATGAGAAGCAAAACGTCTTCAAAGAAAAACAAGAAAGTCCAGGTGCCTCATGAAAAAGCATCTTCGGGACAACCATGACTTGGATGACTGAGAATCTCCATAGACATAAACAAACAAAAAAACCCAGCAAACTGGACCTGTAGGATAAAAATCTGTTGCTGAGAAAGAGTCAGTGCTCAGGGATTGGTTCCTTGATATCAGCAGGAGAGGAGAAATTTTGCACAACTGCCTATTGGCCCATCCCAGATTCTGTAACAATTTTAAAATTATGGCCAAAATGCAGTATGGATTTCTCTATGGAACATCATTTCCCCTGAGGTACGATTGCCGCCCCTCACCTTGTGGCTTTTCCAAAAGTGGTTGATTTGATTGTGTTACTACTGCCATGGGGATTGTGTCCTGTTATGTTCTGAATTTTTAATATTGTAAGCCACTGTGTGTGAGTTGGGTAACCATATAAATTTGTTTAGTAATAATAATTAAGAAGAAGAAGAAGAATGGATATTTCTACGAGGCTACCAGTTCTAGCATGTGTTTTGTCTAGTTAATTCATGGTAGCTGTGCTTGCAGTATGGAGGAGTATTCTTCTCTTTTTTTCTCTCCTTTCCCCCTTTCTTTTCCCATGATGCTTTATAGTTCTGCCCCTTGATGTTGGTGATTAAAGAAATGTCAAGGCCATAGTAACCTCTTTTCCAAAGAAGAAGAAAAAATGGGAGGGAAAGCAGTCAATAGGAGCAAAGAGAGGCAGTTGTCCCTTTTAAAAGACTGAAGAGTTCTGAAGAGCTGGACAGATCAGCTTCTCTGGATGTCGAAGCTCTTCCAACAGGCCAGTTGCTTTTGCTAGCAGTACCCAAACAAACAATTAGCAAGAGCTAGTAGCTGGTACTGCAGAGAACAGCTATTGCACAGGGCTAATCAATGGTCTCCAATTGCTAATGAGAGGAAAAACAGAATAACAAGAGCAGCCAGCAACTGTCTGGGAGAAGACAATGAAAACATCCTTCCCAGGTCTGTTTTCTAAGGTCAGGGCTCGAACGTGACCAGGGTTGCAAGAACTTGATCATTACTGTTCAGAGAAGGAGGAAGGATTAAATAAGACAGTGTAGTTGTGAAGGTGTTGAACTGCCATTGTGAGACTCAAGTCCATCCTCAGATACAAAAAGCGTGTTGGGGAAGTTGGACTTGTTCCTCTCTCTCAGCCAAAGAACCACGCTGGTGTAGTGGTGTAGGTGTTAAACTAGGAGTAGAGAGGCCCAGGTACTAATCCCTGCTCAGGGATGAAGATCAGCAGATGACTTTGGACCAGTCTTTCCCTCTCAACCTAGCCTATCTTAACAGAGTTATTGGTTTTGGAGATAAATAGGAAGGGAGAACATTGTGCACCACTTTGAACTTCTGAAGGAGACATAACAAATCAAGTGTCAACCAGAGCTCCAGATGGATCAGAGTACATGAGATATGGACTAGCACATATTCAGAGCATCATGATGGGGAAAAACATTCTAGATCAGTGTTGAGGATATTTATGTGCCCTTACTGTCTTTTTAAGGGACGCGGTGGCTCAGTGGGTTAGGACGCTGAGCTTGTCGATCAGAAGGTCGGCAGTTTGGCGGGTCGAATCCCGAGTGCCGCGTAGCAGAGTGAGCGCCTGTTACTCGTCCCAGCTTCTGCCAACCTAGCAGTTCGAAAGCACGTAAAAATGCAAGTAGAAAAATAGGGACCACTATGGTGGGAAGGTAACAGTGTTCCGTGCGCCTTTGGCGTCTAGTCATGCCGGCCACATGACCACGGAGACGTCCTCGGACAAGCGCTGGCTCTTCGGCTTTGAAACGGAGATGAGCACCGGCCCCTAGAGTCGGAAACGACTAGCATGCATGTGCGGGGGAACCTTTACCTTTACCTTTACTGTCTATTTAAGGGATGCAGTGGCTCAGTGGGTTAGGACGCTGAGCTTGTCGATCAGAAGGTTGGCAGTTTGGCGGGTCGAATCCCGAGTGCCGCATAACAGAGTGAGCGCCTGTTACTCATCCCAGCTTCTGCCAACCTACCAGTTCGAAAGCACGTAAAAATGCAAGTAGAAAAATAGGGACCACTACGGTGGGAAGGTAACAGCGTTCCGTGCGCCTTTGGCGTCTAGTCATGCCAGCCACATGACCACGGAGACGTCCTCGGACAAGCGCTGGCTCTTCGGCTTTGAAACAGAGATGAGCACCGGCCCCTAGAGTTGGAAATGACTAGCACACATGTGCGGGGGAACCTTTACCTTTACCTTTATTGTCTATTTAGGATAATTTTGTAAGATCTTGAAAGGTCTTCTGAAACTTTTTGGTTATCCTATCTTGTCTCCTGGACTACCAACTTACTTTGCTTTATATTTAAATCCAGTCAGCCCTTGATTTAATGGTCCAATAGAGGAAGAGGATCTATTAAAGTAGAATATCTGTTATTTCTGAATGAGAGTTTATGCATGTGTGTTTTACATATACTATACCTGCATAAAATGGCAAACATGTTGTGTATACAGTATTGACAATAAATGTATATTGACAGCATTTGTTCATTTAATCCAGATTACTTTTTTTGCTTATCCAAACACAATTACCTTCCTTCCTATGTTCAGAAATTTAGGATCTGGAACCCACCTCTGCCAGTTTGCCAGATTCCACCTAAATAGGTTCCGAAAGACATTAGATCTTCTCAGTGTGAAATCTGTTTCACCCACTAAATCCATGACACATATTCCAACTTATCTTCTTGATATTCTGTTTCTCCAATCACCCTTCCACAGTTGGTTGTACGATGAGTCTTTTGGAACGAAGCTGGCTTCTGGGCACTTCTGAGTGTAATCACTTTTAATTATGAGATGCTGCTAGGAGAAAAGAAATGGAACTAAGAGAAGCAGTTAAAGTCAAGCAGGGAATTTTCGAAAGCAGTGTGAAACCAGCAAGAATGAATTTTCTGTTAAGCTCTGTTGCGAAATTGGCCAGAGAACAGGCAAAATTTCCTCTTCCTTCTCCATTGTTGTTTGTTATTCAGTCGCTAAGTCATGCGCAACTCTTTGTGCCCCCGTAGACCACAGCACACCAGGCCCTCCTATCCTCCATTGTCTCCTGGAGTTTGCACAAATTCATGTTCAATTTATTTATTTATTTATTTATTTTAATTCCATTTATATCCCGCCCTTCTCCGAAGACTCAGGGCGGCTTACAAGCTTAGCAGTAGCCTTCATTCTATGTATATGCCTGCTTATTAGGGCTTTCACACACACCCCAAGCGGCATTATTACAAAGTCAGCTTAATTGCCCCCAACAATCTGGGTCCTCATTTTACCTACCTTGGAAGGATGGAAGGCTGAGTCAACCTTGAGCCTGGTGGGACTCAAACCTGCACTAATTGCAGGCAGCTGGTGTTACTTAAGGAGGCCTTAGCCCACTGCTCCACCAAGGCTCAATGAGTCAATAACACTATCTAGCCATCTCATCCTTTGCCCTCCCCTTCTGCTTTTGCCTTCAGTCTTTCCCAACATCAGGGTCTTTCCCAATGAGTCCCCTCTTCCCATCTGGTAGCCAAATTGTTTGAGCTTCAGCTTCAGTATCTGTCTTTCCATTGAAGAGTCAGGGTTGAGTTCTTCTCCATATCTCCCCAAAGTGGGCAGGAAAATATTTCTTTCACTTGGTTAAAAAAAAAAAAGAAAATCCAACATCTAATGGAATGGAATGGAATGAAGCTATTCTGACTCAAATCATGGCACAGTCTCAGAAAACACAACTTTAAAAAACACAGCAGCAACTGCAGTGTTATTACTTGCCAAGACCAAAAAAAAAATGTGGCCTTTGGTGAATTTTCTATTTGTCCCCTAGCTACCAAGTGTGCATCACCTACTCACATTCTGTACCCAGCAGACACTAGAGTAGAGTTTGTGATCTGAGCCTACACTGCTGCAAAAGGCCAAAAGTACAGCCACTCTCATACTGATCTTCCCTTAATCACAGCAGCTCCTTCTTTATGAACTGTTTAAAACAGAGTCAAAGTATTCCAACTACAAAACATTTGGTTTGAACAATGCTAAAAGGGAAACGGAGAAACTAACTAACTTGGAAACTAACCAAGGAGAGTAGTAAACTAGAACTAAGGAGAAATTTCCTAACGGTGAGAGCAATCAACCAATGGAACGGCTTGCCTTCAGAACTTGTGGATGGTCCATCACTGGAAGCTTTCAAAAAAAGGGACCGGACAGCCACTTGTCTAAAATGGGTTTCCTGCTCAAGCAGGGGGTTGAAGACCTCTGATATCCCTTCTCAGGTTAGGGGCAGATCATTATGGAGAAAATTCTATATGTGTGGTCACTAGGAGTCAACAATGAGTTGTTGGCACATAATCAACCGATCATGTTTAATAAATATTTCAGGACAGATCATTAGAAATCACACCATCTTCTTTTACAAAGCATCAAATAATCTTCTGTAACACATCTTTATCCACACAGACCTTTCTGAAGTGGTTTTGATTATATATATATATATATAATAAGGAAACTTGAGAGTTCGCGAGGTGGATGCTATATGACTGTGACTGCGACTGAATCTGGATGTTCTGCTTCAGATACCGTGAAGCCCCCTTCTCCCAGAAGGTAACAAGGAAAACAGGTTCGTGGAGAAGGATATGTAGATATACTGCAGATAAGATAACATTCCCCAAATTACCAGATTTTCTGGGCAGAGAATTTTCTGTCACATATGAAATACATCAAGAATGTATTGCTTTTAACAGTTTTAAAAATTCTTATATGGTGACTGATGGCTGAAGGACCAGCCCAAACCAGCAGTATTGCTAACATTTTTCAGTTTACAACTCTCGTTTTCTGGACAGAAAGAAAAGTGGAACGACGTAGCTTGATTTATCCTCCTGAATGGAAATCAGAATGGATACTGGAATTAGAATGTTGTTCATTGTTGGTCCCCATCATGACTATCCTGCTTCAGCCCTCAATCACCATAGATTTTTTTGGGGGGGAGAAATAGAAAATCTACCAAAGGCCACATTTTCTGTTTGTCTTGACAATCTGTTCACAGCAGGTTTATAAAATTCTGCATTTAGCCAAGCATATTTTGTGTGTGTGTGTGTGTGTGTGTGTGTGTGTGTGTGTGTTTAATTTTAATTACAAAGTAAAAAATAAAAGAAAGAAGAAAAGATATAGTACAAAGGAATAGAAAGTGAAATGAAAAAAGAAAGAGAAAACAAAGAATGTGATAAAAGAAATAGAAAAGAGATAGATAAAGAACTGAATCCCCACTTTTGTTACAACAACTGCAGAGAAATTTAATTACTCTGACTAGATTGATGCAGTGGGCAACCTATTTCGTAGAACAGATAACTGATCAAGGAGAGATTCAACCTAGAAATAAGGAGAATTTTTCTGACAGCGAGAACAATCAACCATTGGAACCATTTGCCTTCAGAAGTTGTAGGTAGTTCATCGCTGGAAGCTTTCAAGAAGAGACTGGACAGTCATTTGTCAGAAATGGTGTAGGGTCTCCTGCTTGGGTGGGGGGGGTTGGATTAGATGACCTACAAAGTCCCTTCCAACTCTGTTATTCTAAGAAAGAATGCAATATACTAAGAAAGTAACTCAATAAAAACATTTACTTTCACGAGGACGATAGGATTCTAGCTGTGAATGACAGAATGGAAAAATTGAAGTGGTTCAAAGCCCCTCTTAGTTCACTGCAGATATCGTTTTCAGCCTCAGCCGCTTGACAAAGTTGTTGGAAAGATAAAATTAAAGACAAGTAAGCTTGCTTTAGCAATTAGAATAAAAGCATCTTAGAAGTACAATTAATAATGGTTATACTGGATTTAGTTCTTTGACATTTTTTTCCCATCTACATTTTGTCTGTGTCTGTCTAGTGAATGAATGTCCTCTGAAAATGCTCAGGATTTGGCAACTGTCTTGAATCAAAAATTGGATGGCTTTGTACCATACACTCTACTTAATTACTGCATTAACCCATTTCCTGGGTTCACACAATACAATGAATCTTAACCCAACCAGAGGGGCTAAAGCTTTTCCACAGAAACATTAAGATGAATGTTAGCCAAGTTTACTACAATGAGCAAAAACTGGATTATTGTTTGACTTGCTTAAGTAAATTTTGTCAACACAGCAGTAGGTTTTCCTCTCTCACCTATCCATTTTTTTTCATGAATTGTTGTCTCTTAATTAGTTTAATAGTCTTGGCCATAGGCCCAAACTGAACAAGGTTAGACATAAAGGGGAGAGGAGAAGAGAAACAATAATTAAAAATATTGATTACTATTTCCTGCATGAGTAGTTACTGATTGGCTTCCATCTTTCTGCTGCAAAAGAATACTTCTGTGAAAATTCATGTTCAATAAATGACAAAAATTGTGCTGATAGAGAGATATATAGATGATGGGTGGGTGGATGGATGGATGGATGGATAGATGATAGATCATTCAATTCAGGAACAGAGTAAGCTGCATTCACATGTGTGTGTGTGTTTGGATGTTATTTTCCCTGAAAATGTATTTGTGGAAGTGTAATACTAATTTTGGAAGGGATGCGGTGGCTCAGTGGGTTAGGATGCTGAGCTTGTCGATCAGATGGTCGGCAGTTTGGCAGGTCAAATCCCGAGTGCTGCATAACAGAGTTGAGCGCCTGTTACTCGTCCCAGCTTCTGCCAACCTAGCAGTTCGAAAGCACATAAAAATGCAAGTAGAAAAATAGGGACCACTACGGTGGGAAGGTAACAGCATTCCGTGCGCCTTTGGCGTCTAGTCATGCCGGCCACATGACCACGGAGACGTCCTCGGAGAAACGCTGGCTCTTCAGCTTTGAAATGGAGATGAGCACCGGCCCCTAGAGTTGGAAATGACTAGCATGCATGTGCGGGGGAACCTTTACCTTTAATACTAATTTTGACACTGAGCGCTAGATCCAACATCATCCCTGCACATGGTTCAGGTGCTGCACTTTTTCTTGAAAAATCAAATTTGAATCAAGTTTACGTTTACGTTTACGTTTTATTTAATTTGTATACCGCCCTTCTCCCTAGGGACTCAGGGCGGTTCACAGGGCATATAAATAACAATACAATACAATACAAAAGTTAAAACAAAGATTAAATCAGTGCCCAGTTAAAAACAATAATACTACTATTCTAAAACAACAATTTAAAACCCAACTCCCCCGTCAGGCCAGACCGGCTAATTCAAATAAATGGGTCTTCAGGCCACGACGGAAAGTTCGGAGGTCTGATGCCATCCGGAGCTCCACCGGCAGTTGGTTCCACAAAGCCGGGGCACCCACAGAGAAGGCTCTCCCCCTGGGGGCCGCCAGTCGGCATTCCCTGACCGGAGGCACCCTGAGGAGGCCCTCTCTGTGGGAACACACAGGGCGGAGGGGAGTTGACGCCGGCAGCAGGTGGTCCCCGAGGTAACCCGGACCCATGCCATGTAGGGACTTAAAGATCATAACCAAGACCTTGAACCTCACCCGGAAGACAACTGGTAACCAATGCAGCTCGCGGAGCAAAGGTGTAACATGGGAGTACCGGGAAACTCCCAAGACAACTCTCGCGGCCTCATTCTGTACCAGTTGGAGCCTCCGAGTGGTCTTCAAGGGAAGCCCCATGTAGAGAGCATTACAGTAGTCAAGGCGAGAGGCCACGAGCGCATGAGTGACCGTGCACAGGGCATCCCGGTCCAGATAGGGCCGCAACTGGCGCACCAGGCGAACCTGGGCGAAAGCCCCCCTAGTCACGGCCACCACATGATCTTCACCACATGATATTCCCTTACACCAGTTTCCCATTCAGCATCTATATCAGAAATTCCATGGGGTTGCCTTGGACAAGTATTCAGATTGATCGATTGATTATGTGCCTTTAAGTCATGTTCAGCTCCTGATGACCACATAGATAGATTTTGTCCTTGATGATCTTGCTCTAACCTGTTCTTTCAATTTCTTAATGGACCAATTATCATCAACGTAACTAAATCTGTTCACCTTGCTGCTGGTTGTTCTCTTCTTTTTTCTTTCTGCCTTTCCAAGCATTAAAGCATTTTCCAGAGATCTGAGTTTACTTAAAGTAAGATAATTTGGATCTGGTCATTTGGGCTTTAAGTGAAAACTCTATTGATTTTTTTGATGATCCATCAGCTCAATTTCTGTCCATGGTGTTATCTGGCGTCTTTTCCAACACCCAAGCTGAAAGTTGCCAATGCTCTTCTGATGCTTCTTCTTTAAAGCCCAATAAATATTCAGAAAGTGAATGAACATAGCAACTCTTAGGTGTATTTTATTTATAGCAGGTTACTGCTCATATCAACCTGTCTGATCCTGCCTATAACATGAGACTCATTGTGTGCCAAGGATAGGGTATTTGAAAATGAGCACCATCCCCTAGTGTTAGACATGACTAGACAGGGGAAATCTTTATCTTTTTTTTTAGAACTACTGGAGATGAGCCAGGTGAAAGAGAGTACTGTAGAGGAATCATAGAATCATGGAGCTGGAAGGGAACTAAGGGATCATCAATCCCAGCCTCTGTTTGAAAAACCCCAGTGGAGGGAAAGAAACCATTCACTGGGAACATGTTTCACTAATTGGCAGTTTTTACAGTCAAAGAGCTAAAATCAACATGACAGGTAAAAGGTAGCATTTAGTGTACAGGTGGAAAAATTTTAGTAGGTTGGTACAAAAGGAACAATGGGCCTCAGTTCCTCTCTCAAATATTCTAACCGCACTTCATAAAGTCTGCTTTACTTACAGCCAAGACCTCCCACAGAACTTCCTTCTTATCCCACAAACCCTGTGCTCTTCCTGTACAAAGTCTCTTCTTCCTTCAGGTGCCACAGGATGATTGGGGAGGATACCCAACATCGGGGAAGGATGGTGAGATCCCTTGTCGACGGATGCGGAGCGGCAGCTACATCAAGGCCATGGGAGATGATGACAGTGGGGACTCAGATACCAGCACCAAAGTGTCTCACAAAGAGGTGGCCCGGCGCGAGGCATATCGCCGTTCATCCAGTGTAGATCAGGCCAGAACCAAGTAAGAAGTTAAGAAGGGTGCTAATATTTCCTGGTTACTACAGGGGAAATGCTTAAGAAAGGATGAACATTGAACTGAGCTGTGGTCTATACACAAAACATTCTCTCTCAACCAAGAGCAAGAAGCCATAGGAAACCTGAGTGAGGTTTCCTAAAACCAGTAGCAAAATTGATATATTATGGGGGAAGGCAAAGTGGGTAGGGGAAGAAATCTTTCTGGGATAATGGTATTGCTGATCAGGAAAACCATAGAAAGATAGTAGCAGAAGTCAGTGGGGAATGTGTTTGCTTGTTCCTGAACTCAGATTAGGTACCAGTTATTTTTCCTGACCTAAGTGAGACATGGGATACCTCAAGGAGTTGGGCAGGGCAGGGAAAAGCTAGCCTTCAGAACCATGGATAGCTCCAGACAGCCAATATGCCCCAATGATCTGAGGGTCTGCGTCCTTCCTGAGCCAGTCTTCCTCTTCCTTGATTCCACCCCTTCCTGAGGAACTGAAAATCAGATCAAATCAAAATGTTATTATGGTAATTGATGAGAAACGTCAGAGCAATTTAATGACAGTCAATAAACGAGAATATTTGTAGTTCAGGGTTGAAGTGAGAGATCTCCGATGCTCTCTCAGCTTGGTTGTTTTCTTGCAGACACTTCATTATGCAAACTAGGTAACATTATGTGTGCTAGCACTAATGATGTTACCTAGTTTGGGTAATGAAATATCTGCAAGAAAACAACCAAGCTCAGAGAGCACCAGGAACCCCTTAATGACAGTCCTCTGAAGTCTACCTATCTGATCATTGATTTTCTCCTTCTGGACTATCCTGGGGATAACATGGTACCATGTCAAGGGCCCCAAATTTTCCAGACCTGCTCTCTTTGGCAACCCAAATTTCTTCCTTATTAGCAGAGTGTTGAGGTCAAGTTTAGAGTCACATTCTGTATTGCTGATATTTTGTCTTCCTGATCCACAGAATTCTCATTCCTTAATGCTAAGTCCTGGTAGTTGCTGGAGGTTATAGCCACAAGAGTTCATTTTATCAATATTTATTGCCATTTTGAAATAAAGCAGCATACCAATACCTTTGCAAGGATCTACCTATTTTATAGGAGCAGAGAAGCTGCCCATATTAAACCAGCCAGTCCACTCCTTTCCATGTGTTCTCTTGTCCTGCTTTGGGGGTTTGTTCAGAAACCTTTCTTCCCCATGTCTCTCATTAGGTTTGCAAGTAGACACTATTCTGACTCATATATCTGTAACTGTCCCAGCTGCTGCACACCACCCCGAATCCGGCCACAGGGACAAGGGTATGGACGTTCCTTCACCACTGGGCAGGTGAGGTGGTTTTTCTCTTTGGTTCTTGGATTGTAGAAAGCTGACCGAGTAGAAGTGATGGACAGTCACGAGAAGTAACACCGATATCAATTTAGCTGAGTGGAAATTGTGTCACATAACTTACGGTATTATAACTGGATGGCTGGGATGCAAAATATTGAGAGTCTGTCATTTTTCCCCCTGCTTGTATTGAGAGTCTGTCATTTTTTTTCACTACTTGTAGTGGGATGATCAAATAAAATATCAATTTGGGGGAAGGAGGCATTTATTTGCATTTCATTGCCCCTATTGAGATGCTTGCAAGTACAGCTTTTTTCCTCTGGGGAAGTTTTATTAAGAAATGCTCCACCAAGCAAGGAGAGAATTCCAGATCCTCCTCATTTGTGGAACAAGAGCTTTCTGGAAGAAAAAGTAGCATTAGCAATAGCACTCAGACTTATATACCACTTCAAGGTACTTTACAGCCCTCCCTAAGTGGCTTACAGATTCACCATAGTGCCTCCAACAGTCTGGGTCCTCAGAAGGATGGAAGGCTGAGTCAATTTTGAGCCAGTCAGGACTGAACTGCTGGCTGTGGGCAGAGTTTGCCTGCAATATTTCATTCTAACCACTGTGCCACCAGGGCTCATAGTCCTCTCTGTTGAGCAGGGATTGCCAGTGAAAATGACTAAGTTTCATTGGATACCAGACATGTCAGTCAGGCTGCTTTGGCTTAAGATACCTTGGCTGCTCTCCTTTGGTCTGATGCATGCTCACCTTAACTGCATCTGTGAATTAGTCGTCCCTCTCTATGCTTTGGCATCCGCATGCTTTTCCATTCAGTCATTCAGAGCACTATATACACCAATCCATTTCTGCAGAGTAATCCTGGAATGGCTTTCAGTCTCTGGAGCCAAAAATTCACACTTTGCATTCCTGAGATTTCATTTGCACTGCATCCTGGAAAGAGAAAAGAAAAATGATGAGTAGCAAATCAAGCTTGGGATTTATTTTCCATGCTGTGTTTTTCCTTATTGTGATTGGGGAAAAGAGGATGAGGGGGGCTGATATTTATTTATTGCAAACAGTGTGTTAGATTTGTAAACATAAAACAGCAGCCCTGGTTGTGAATAACAGATATTTGTGTCAGAGTTGCTGGAATTTGGAAAGTTCAAAGGGAAAACATTCTTAAGATACGTCTAATTAAATTATGGAATTCACTAGGACAGGATGCAACAACAGCCCAGCGGAATTTCAAGGAAAGGATTAGTTATAGGAACTGAAATTGTGGATTATGGCATTAAAAAATTGGGGAGAAATTTTTCAATAAATTTGACATTTTCAAACTGACGCACCAATCAACATTGTTCTTCAGACTTTGTGCTTTTACACATGCAGAGGCACACACAAATATGTGTTATAATCTGATATTATAATATTAGGGCAGAAGCAGAATTGCACACAAAAATTGTACAGGAATAATTGTGTGTAAAATTTATTAAAATATATTATAATGTGTTTTTTTAAAAAAAATCTTGAACTACTGCGGGACGACACAAGCCAAATGTATGCATAGGAAAATGACAAATGGAATTAAAACTGACAGATTTGCACAAATGAGAAATAGAAAGCAACTGAGAGCATCTGAAATTGACAGATTCTCCCATTCCCAATGATGGCTGAGTGAATCATGCATAAATCTGCAGATTTCCAAACTCTTGAAAAGGTGCTTTTCTGAACAATTGAAAGAAACAGAACTTATCTTTTCACAACTCCAAACAAGCATTGGTTTTGTCAGGAACAAGTCTTAGATTCATCATTCTGAGTGGCAATTAACCATTCACATAGGTTTGAACGGAATTTAAGTATTCTTTGGTGTGAATCTAAGCAGAAATTATATTTGCAATTTTCTAGCAATCGCAACTAAGCAATCTGCCCGAATCAACTGGCCTTTATAAAATAAGACTGATTTGCTTTTAACTTGGAACTCTGTGGTTTTGTCTGAATAATCAATTCAAGCTGTAGCTCTTAGCTAATTAATTTTAAAGGATTTGGCCAATGCAAGTTTGCCAATCTAATTTACCCATATACTTAACTTTATTTGTTCAACTGCTAAATCCTAGGATGGAACACAGTTCATCGGGGACAAGCTTTCTTGAACGCTGCCTGGTGTTTTGGGAGTTTGCATTGACTGACTGTACAGGTAGTCCTCCACTCACGACCAGAATTGACCAGAATTATGGTTGTAAATCATGCCAGTTGTTAAGCAGATCATCATGTGACTCATCCCAATTTTATGACCTTTTTTGAAGCAGTCATTAAGTGAACTCAGCAGTTTTAAAATAAATGCTGTTGGTCGTAAAGCATACACACACGGGGAATGTGGTGGTCTTTTGATTGAACCTTTTGTCCACAATGGACTCTTTTTTTCTTTTTTTGCAAGAAATTAGAAGTAAAAACCAATTTCTAGCAAAAAAAATTGCAAATTGTGGTCACATGACCACAGGATGCTACAAGCAGCTGAAGTGTGGATTGGTTGTCGAGCTCCCAAAATGTAATCACATGGCCACAAAGGAGAGGCCAGCAGTCAGAACTTCTAATTCAGTTTGCAATTTTGAATGGTCTCTAAGTTTTCAATGGTTAAGTTGAGGATTACCTGTACATCTCACTCAAAGGTATGGTTTGTTTAAACACAGTTTGTTGAAGAAGCCCCAATTTTGATTTAGACATGGTCTTTGAAACAAAAGGTGGGGTTCAGGCAATACATTGAGATGATAGCCAACAAGCTACCACAGTTTGATTTAAAGTGGTGGAAGAAACCAGCAATACGCCTTAGTTATAATGGTGAATGTGACCAAGATTTGTGTCTATGGAGATTCTCAGTCATCCAGGTCATGGTTGTCCCAAAGGAGCTTTTTCAGGAGGCAACTGGACTTTCTTGTTTTCCTTTGAAGACATTTTGATTCTCATTCAAGAAACTTCTTCAGCTCTGACTGGATGGTTGGGAAGGGAAGAATGGAAGGATGTCCAGTCAGAGCTGAAGAAGCTTCTTGGATGAGAAGTGAAATGTCTTCAAAACACCCCCCCAAAAATCCAATTGTCTCCTGAAAAAGCATCTTTGGGACAGAGATTTGTGAGAACATAGACCCAACAGAAAGTTGACACCAGGTAGATACACTCCTTTGAGTGTACCCTTGGTAGGACAACAGGAATAAATTACTGAATGTGTGAATGAGTCTGAATTCCCTCCACTCCACCTTTCCATTGTCTTCCCAGATCAATGATGAGTTGAACCATCAGTTTGAGGCTGTGTGTGAGTCTGTTTTTGGAGAGGTGGAGTCCCAGGCTGTGGAGGCTTTGGATCTGCCCGGTTGTTTCCGCATGCGCAGCCATAGTTATCTGCGGGCCATTCAAGCTGGCTGCTCCCAGGACGATGACTGCCTCTCTCTCTTCACCATGGCAACAACTCACCAGCCTGGCCAACCTCTCACCAGCAGCATCCTCAAGCCAAGCACCTGTAAGTACCAAGAAGAACCTCTAAGTAGGGATGAGCAATGTCTCCTAGGTGAGATTAACAGAAGGCCTTCTGATAATAAGATGTCATGTGATGGAAAGGAATTTAGAGCTGACCTTGAGGAAGGTATGTAGAACTCACCATGGTTTTAGGCAGGATATTGTACCTGAACCAACTTGCAGGCTAACAAACCAAATTAATTCTCACTCTCTGTTTCAGGAATGTAGAATTCTATTTATTGTACATAAACATGACTTACTTGTTTTTTTATGAATCAATTTATGTTAGCTTGTATTTGTACAGGAAAGAATAAAGACAAAAAAGTTTCCTGTCCTTGGCCAACATTATTAATAAACTGGGTCTATAAATGTAATGGACAGAAGGAATAACCTTGAGGAACAACTGGAAGATCCACAACCAAAGCAACAGTCAGATAAAAGAAAGCTGAGCCCTGGGGAGAAGTGTAATTAGAGACAGCATCTCATGCATGACCTTCCCTTGTTCTCATGAAGATAAAGAAGGAAAGGGGAACCACATTCAAACTTGCAAGGTTCTATTAATATAATCTTACAATAAAATAATATTTGCTTGTGTGTCTTTGGCCTCCAAGTCTGATCTACCTGGGAGAGTTGACATTAAGTTTGAATGCACTTCCTCCCTCCCTTTCTTTATCTTCATGAGAAAACTAGGGAAGGTCAGATCTGAAACTTTTCACAAATTGTATTTTGGCCTTGGACTCAGATTTTTTTTTAATCTGGCCATTGTATAACAGAATAACAGAGTTGGAAGGGACCTTGGAGGTCTTATAGTCCAACCCTCTGCTCAGGTGGGAAACCCTGGCCTATACCATTTCAGACAAATGGTTGTCCAATCCCTTTTTTAAAAACCTCCAGTATTGGAGTGCCCACGACTTCTCGAAGCAAATCATTCCACTGGGTTTTTGTTCTAACTATCAGGAAATTCCCCTTTAGTTCTAGGTTGCTTCTCTCCTTGACTAGTTTCCATCCATTGCTTCTTGTCTGCCTTCAAATGCTTCGGAGAATAGTTTGACTCCCTCTTCTTTGGGGCAGCCCTTTAGACAATGTTTTGGTTGCAACTCTTCCTGCTCTCCTCAGAATGATTCCTTCTGCCCATTTCAGTAAATTAATACCAAAACCAAGCAACCTTGAGACAAGAAGGCTGTGATGCCATGGATGTAGCCTAGTAGATGCTAATTAAAGTGCAGCATCCTTTTTTTTTTAATTGGTCCATTTTGCTTTCCTTTCTCTTCCCTACCCATCCCCCAACCTCCATATAGCTTTTAGTTACCGGAAAGCTCCACCAGCCCTCCCTTCAGGAATCAAAGCCAAGCCCCTCATTGCTGTTACAGCCCAAAGCAGCACCGAATCTACCCATGACAGTTTCCTGCCCAGAGAGATCAATCGGAGTCCATCCTGGGCCAAAGAGGCCACCAAGCACTGCAACTCCTCGGAGAGTTTAGAAAGCACCAAGATCACTGCCATGTCTCTGGATTTGCCTTCAGTCCAACCCCGGACTTCCCCCAAACCCTCCACACTTATCATCAGGACAATTCCCGGGAGGGAAGAGCTAAGAAGTTTGGCTCGCCAGAGGAAATGGCGTCCATCTATTGGTGTTCAGGTAGGTTTGGGATGGTTTCAAAGAGAATTTGTATCTTGGCTGGGGGCAGTTCAGGAAGCACTGCTTGTGACCAGCCTCTAACTTTACTTCTGTCATAATCATTGACCATCAGAAACATAATATCTTCTTTACTTCCCCTCCCCCATTATTTGGATGATGATGATGATGATGATGATGATGATGATGATGATGATGATGCTTTGAAAGTACAGTAGAGCTTCTGCACCAGAGACAAATTCCTTGTCTGTCTATTCACACTTGGCCAAATAAAGTTTTCTGTTTTGTTCTGTTCTGTTCTGTTCTGTTTTATTCTACTCTACTCCACTCTACTCTAATCTAATCTAGATTCTATTCTATTCTATTCTACCCCACCCCACCCCACCCCACCTCACCCTACCCTACCCTACTCTACTCTACTCTACTCTACTCTACTCTACTCTACTCTACTCTACCCTACCCTACCCTACTCTACTCTACTCTACTCTACTCTACTCTACTCTATTCTATTCCACTCAAGTCTTTGGTTGTTTTTGAAGCACTCTTTGTGAAGCTTTAGTTTCCTCGGCCACATTTGCAAGGCAAACAGCAAAAAGAAAAGGGAAAATGTTGAGTGAATCTTGAGTTAACTGAATTTTCTTTAGAAGACCTATGAAATTTGCACTACAGAGGGTACTTCCATCCATCTGACATCCTCATAAAAATGAAATTGCCTTCAAGCTTAAAGATACTATGCCATGTTGCTAGAATATGATTTCTACCAGCAAAATAGCCGGTGTTGTGATCTGCAAAGAGAGCAACAAGATATTACAAAGACACCAAAGAGTGTTTCTGGTCTCTAGCTTCATTTCCGTGCTATTGGCTTACAGTGTCTTCACAGCATGAAGCATCCATTGTTGAAGTGAGATGAAGCCTGTCTACACTACTCTTATTCTGGCATAATGAAAACTGCATGATTCAAGAAGAAGCTATAAATCACTAATGTGGAATTGATATGGGTGTGCTAGAAGACATCTTGGCTATGTTTATATTACACATTTCATCAAGTCCATTGGTGGCTGCTGTTCTTTCTTTTGTTTCTCTCTGAGGCAACTGTGCTTGCCAAACTGCAGGGAGACAAGAGTTCCTATTGTACAGGTGCCTGGAAAACATAGTATGTTTTCTTCAGTCCAACTCTTGAACCCTCATTCAGTTCAGTTCTCCTACCAGGCAGGGCATTCTCCAGAAGACTCCCAAAAGTTGCAAATCTAAAGATCAAAAAAAAAAGCTCAAAGGGATGTATTTGTAGCTGACTGAATAAACATTTGCATAGTTTGCTGACATTTTTCCTCTGAGGAATTCAGGATGCCAACTGGACGTGGTAGGCTCGTTTTGCTGATAAGCTGCTGCTTCAAAAAATCAGTAGGTTACATTAAGCAGCCCTTTGATTTTGAAGACAATGGGTGCTCCAGAGCATGAACCTGGGTCCTCACATAGCATCTGTTTGAAACTTCTTAAAGCAGCTATTTCTTTGCACAACATGCTGTGATCCTTCAGCTGATCCTTGGAAAAGTTGTCCTTGGTTTAAGGACATGCAGCTGGATATTGCATCCACAGCCCAAGGTTGTGTTTCGTTCCTCAGAACCAAAGTACCGCGTAGCCCTTGATCTCAGGGATTTGGTGCTCATCGTTGTCAGGCTAAGTTATTCCCCCAAACAATAACTTTGCTTTGTGTGATAACTTTGTGTGATACATTTTAATCTCAGTTCAAATTGGATTTGAACTGGGATGGCTATAGGCAAAGTAAGTCAAGGATCCCACTTGAGCAGACAGTACTGTTCACAAATGGGGGCATGATGGCTCATCAATGAAAGACACTGAGTTTGTCAGCTGGAAAGCTGACAGCCCAGGTTCAAGACCCAAGCCCTCCGGGACTGGGTGAGCTCCTGTTACTTGCCCCAGCTCCTACCCACCTAGCAGTTCAAAAGCATACAAATACAAGGAGATAAATAGGTACACTTTGGTGGGAAGCTGTCAGTGTTCCATGTGCCTTGGCATGTAATCATGCCAGCCACATGAACATAGAAGCATCTTCAGACAACACTGGCTCCCTCAGCTAGGAAATGGACCATCCCCTAGAGCCGTGGTGGCGAACCTATGGCATGGGTGCCACAGGTGGCACGCAGAGCCCTCTCTGTGGGCACGCACGCCATTGCTCCAGTCTTAGGCCTTCAGCTGGGTTTTATAAAACCTTTTCGCTTTAGGCCTCCACTGCCGTGTGCAAAAAAAAAAAGTTCAATCAATCAATCAATTTCAACTTCTCGCGGGGAAAAAAAGATCTCGCAAAGTTGGAATTGATTGATTGATCTTTTTAGTCCCACCCAGTCTGCTGTTACTATCATGGCCATGCCCACCCAATGGGCCATGCCCACCCAATGGGCCACGCCCACCCAGCACCCGACGATACATAAGTGGGTTTTGGGTTGCAGTTTGGGCACTCGGTCTCCAAAAGGTTCGCCATCACTGCCCTAGAGTCAGACATGACCGGACAGGGGAAACCTTTACCTTTCCTGTTCATAAATATTGGCACAATCTGCAAGATAGCAAAAAAGGATGTCATGTGCATTGAGACGTCACAATACAAAGGTTTTCATATTGCCTCTCAGTATGCCAGTCGGGGGGGGGGACTGTGTCGTGTTGTCACAACACATTTCATCATTTGCCCACATGGCCTCTTCTCAGATGTGTTGTTTCTAAGGCCTTCATGTCTTACTTTAGATATTCCGAAAAGAGCCAGAAAGTTTCCCAAGGCAACAGAATGGTGAGCCTTTGGGCTAACCCCGTGTGGGCTCTTCTTGAAACTGTACATAAAGTGTTCTGACAGAGGAGCATATTTGTAGCTCAGGGTTGAAGTGTGGGGTCCTTGAGCTTGCTGGTTTTCTGGCAGGTGTTTCATGACCAAATTAGGTAATGTCTTCAGTGCACTGCAAAGCTCAGAGAGCACCAAGGATCCCACAGTATCTACAGTGGCATTGGTACTTGATGCTTTAGGATCAGGAGAAAGTTACATAGGAAGCTTGTCCTTAATTCAAGCAGTCTTGATGGACTGTGGTTACCATAACTGAGTAAGCAACTGGTTTCCACACCATCCTACTCAAAACTATCCATCTAGATTTCCTTGGTGAGAGAGATGGGCAGTTTCTAAATGTGATAAATCAATCAGTCACTCAATCAATCAATCAGTGTCTGCAATATGGCTCAGAGAATGTCCTAAGCTGCATCTGTTTGCCACCGCTTTGATCTCAGCTCCTTCCCATCACTTTTTTTTTACTAACGTTCCTCTCACGTTGCTAATAAGCACCAACTTCTTCCATCACCATCCTTAATCCTGTTTTTAAATATAGGTTTAGGCATCATAGCTTATTCTAAGAGAAGCTCAGGGAAGTGGCAAGAGACCTTCACGAGAAGCCATAATTCTTGACCTGATTTCAGCTTCTTAGCACACAAAGACCCAACTAGCCATTCCCTCGAATGCTAATGAGCCAAGAACATTTCAGTAAAAGCTGTTCCCACCATCTTTCTTTTTCTTGACCCTCAAACCAACAAATGAACATTAAATGTCAGAAATGAAAACTAAAAGACCTTAAAATCAGAAGAAAAGGACTTTGAGCACCCTAAGCAATCTTAGACTTTTAAAATTCCCTTGGGGATTTTTTTTGTTTTTTGGGCTGGTATTTTCCTGAACAAATATATATATATATTTAATCAACTATAATCCTCTCCCCTTCTTCTCCTTAATCCTCAACTAATTTATTCTGGTGCCAAAGCAAAATGACAAAAGCGTTTATTGACTAACCCTTTCAAGCCTTTGCATTTTCATGAAAGGTGGATGCCGCTAGCAACAAAGTTGGAAGGAAAATGTGGTTAGGTGGTTCCTGTGATTCTTCTGGGATGGAAGACAATGTTTTAGCACAGGGGTCTTCAAACTTGGCCCTTTTATGACTGGTGGACTTCAACTCCCAGAATTCCTCAGCCAGCTACTCTGGCTGAGGAATTCTGGGAGTTGAAGTCCACAAGTCATAAAAGGGCCAAGTTTGAAGACCCCTGTTTTAGCAGATTGGGTGAACTAGTAAGCTCCAGTTTGTTTGGGCATAAACATAACTGAAGCTGAATAAAGAGAGAAGCAACCTAGAACTAAGGAGAAATTTCCTGAGAAATTTCCTGAGTGAGAACAATTAACCAGTGGAACAACCTGCCTCCAGAAGTTGTAGGTGCTTCAACACCGGAGGTTTTTAAGAGATTGGAGAGCCATTTGTCTGAAATGGTACAGGGTTTCCAGCTTGAGGAGAGGGTTGGACTAGAAGACCTCCAAGGTCCCTTCCAAATCTGGTATTCTGTTATAAATTGTGGTTTAGGAAATAGCATACAGGTAGTCTGACTTACGGCTACCATTGGGATCATAATTTTCGACTTAAGCAAGGTAGTTGTTAAATGAATCATGCCCAATTTTACAAACTTTTTTTTGCCATTGTTGTTAAGTGAATGATTGGTGTTAATAAGTAAATCACGCCGGCGTGAAGTACGGTAAATGAGACTTTCCCCCGTTGACTTAGCTTGTCAGAAGCTGGCTAGGAAAGTCACAAATGGTGATCATGTGATTCCCAGGATGCTGCAATCTTCATAAACACATAAAGGGGTGCCAAGCACCCCAATATTGGTCATATGACTGTAAGGATGCTGGGACAGTCATAAGGGTAAGTCAATTTTTCAGTGCCATCGTAACTTTGAACTGTCAGTAAATGAATGATTGCAAGTTGGGGACAACCTGTATTGTGTGGCCAAGTGGCATCCACAATAAATTAAAAAAATTAAGACAGTAGCCACAACTGTGCTGTGAACGTTTTGCCTCCTTTCTATTTTGTCTATCTGTCTGTCTGTCTGTCTATCTCAATCCATCATCTGTCATACATTTATCATTATCATCTATCTAGCTATCATCTATCATCTATTTATCTGCCTGTCTGTCTATCATCTATCTATCTATCTACCTATCTATCTATCCATCTCAATCCATCATCTATCATGTGTCATATTTATCATTATCATCTATCTATCACCTATCATCTATTTGTCTGTCTGTCTGTCTGTCTGTCTATCTATCTATCTATCTATCTATCTATCTATCTATCTATCTATCCATCTCAATCCATCATCTATCATGTGTCATATTTATCATTATCATCTATCTATCACCTATCATCTATTTGTCTGTCTGTCTGTCTGTCTATCTATCTATATCTATCTATCTATCTATCTATCTATCTATCTATCTATCTATCCATCTCAATCCATCATCTATCATGTGTCATATTTATCATTATCATCTATCTATCACCTATCATCTATTTGTCTGTCTGTCTATCTATCTATCTATCTATCTATCTATCTATCTATCTATCTATCTATCTATCCATCTCAATCCATCATCTATCATGTGTCATATTTATCATTATCATCTATCTAACTATCACCTATCATCTATTTGTCTGTCTGTCTGTCTATCTATCTATCCATCTCAATCCATCATCTATCGTGTCATATTTATCATTATCATCTATCTATCTATCACCTATCATCTATTTGTCTGTTTGTCTGTCTATCTATCTATCTATCTATCTATCTATCTATCTATCTATCTATCTATCTATCTATCTAATCTATCACAGGAGTCCCCAATCCTGGTCCCTGGCCCACAGGCGTGCCGCAGCCCATTCAGAACCAGACTGCAGAAGTGGTAGGCAAAGCTGAATCTGTAAAGCAGTGCTCACATCTATTTATTTATCTGTCTATTATCATCTATCTATCTGTCATCTATCTTCTGTCTGTCTATTTATTATCTATCACTATCACCTATCTAGCTATTATCATTTATCTCCTATCTATTTATCTATCTATCATCCATCTATCTCTAGCTAGCTAGCTATCATCTATCTTCTATGTGTCTGTCTGTCTGTCTGTCTATCTATCTATCTCCCCTCTATTTCTATCATCTATCAATCTATATATATCACCTGTCGATAACTATCCTCTATCTCTATCCTCTGCTTATTGCTTTGCATATAAAAAGGAGATCAGACTGTTATTGTGCAGCTGCAACCATTGTCCTCACTTCTTTGACACCCGTCCCCTCTCCTTCCAGAGCTGCCCCGCTTTGGACTGTTTCTCATTTTTATTCATCCTCTAAATATGCATTTCTGCCACCTGCCCTGCCGTCTCCTTCATTAGCAGGCTTTGTCACTTAGCATCCGTCCAGGTGTTGCAGGGAGAGGTTCAATGAAGTTTAGACAAGGGTATCCAAGCGGTTCAGCCGAGGGGGCAAACAAGCGGAAAGGAAGTGTCTGATCCAACTTCATGGTGTGCAGTTGCTTTTGACAAGGTCAAAACGTCAAAAGCAGTGGGGACAACACTTAACAAACCACTCCAAGCTGACACCGATGAATCAATTAAGCCTCTGCGCCAGTCTTCCGAAGATTCAGCCATCCAGGGCTGTGTTCTGCAAAAGACGCCGATATTTTTCATGCCATTTGGAGAGTCTGAAAAACCCTATTTACTGTTTCAGTGCCAGTCCTCTGCGGGACCTGCTCCAAGCATAGTCAAGACAATTGCAAGCTTCTAGAATCTCTACTTCGTGTTTCATTTTGCTTTTAAACCAGTCTGATGCCAGTTGCATTAAGAAGTGCCCAGCAGGTAGACGTTTGGGCAATTAAGGCTTTTCCTGGCATGGGGAGCTGCCAGCTTCTTCACCAGGCCTCTGTTTTTGGCAACAGAAGTGCACTTATGACCCAATGGCCACCGGTAGCCTTTTCTCACCACTCTGGGGTTGCTCTGCCAAAATGGACCAAGCGTCTTCTGGACACCCGGCAGCCTCATGGGATTCCAGTTCAACAGTTTGCTTCCTGCTGCTTGAAGGAAGCTCTGTAATAAATGAAAATCCACAAACCTCTTCTTGTGCACATAAATCACACACTAACAAGTGCATTTGCACTTGCGGCTAAAAGAGGGGTCGGGCACTTTGTGGCCCGTGTTTGTGAAAAACCAGCTATTAGCTGTGTTCACACACCATGCAGCAGCTGTATTCAGGCAGTGATCATTTTCCCTTGTTTGATTCTTTTGTGGATTAGTGTATTATAGGAAAACCAAAGCACAGAATTGGCTTATGGTTCAATATTTGCTTAGTGAATTAATGCAGCAATTAGCTTGGGTGGGTGGGGTGATGTCAGGACTTCGACTTACAACCATAACTGGGCCCAACATTTCTGTTGTTAAGCAAGGTGGTTATTAAATGAACCGTGCCTGATTTTAAGACCTTTTTTTTGCCACGGTTGATAAACGAATCGCTGCAGTTCCTAAGTGAATCAGGTGGTCGTTAAGCAAATCCAGCTAGCCCATCAACTTTGCTTGCTGGAAGAAAACTGGGAAGGTCACAAATGACAATCACGTGATCCTGGGGCTCTGCAACCACCGTAAATACAGGCCGATTTCCCAGGGATAATAATTCTGATGCTGTAACTGCAGGGATGCTGCAAATAGTTGAAAGTGCAAGGACCAGTTATAAATCCACCATTTTTCAGTGCTGTTGTAATTTCGAACAGTCACTAAACAGACGGTTGTTCGTCAGGGACTACCTGTGTTTTTACCTTAGCATATATTGTGGGTTGAGGCAGTAAGATTTATTTGACAATCACATATTATGTGGGAACAGCCATTCAGGTTTTGGGGGCTGTACATGAAATGGCTTTTCCATAAGTATTGTGGGAAGGGGAAATGTCTCTAACTGATGCCAGTATGAGCAGCCTGGGGAGACTTTAAACTTTCTCCCAGGAACTAGCTTTGTAAAATCCCTTTTTCCTCCCCCCACAAGGGGTTCGAAATGACAATCAACATGGTCCCATTTGCCCATTTTCCACTGCCGTGGCCAGACGTGTGATTCCCAAATGAAACAGAAAAAACAAACCATTGATAACCTTCTCCAAGGACACAGTTTTCAAATGAAAACTATTTACACATGAAGTCATGTTGTGTGTTATGTCCTCTCTTTTCATACCTGAATATTTTATTTAAGAGCATACTGTAGTCTACGGCAGAGGATTCCAACCTTGGCAACTTCAAGACTTGTGGATTTCAACTCCCAGAGCTCCTGGCTGGGGAATTCTGGGAGTTGAAGTCTACAGGTCTTAAAGGTGCCATGGTTAAACATCCCTGATCTGCAGCAAAGGAGGGAGAGAGAATGATGGATTGATTAGTCTGCCTAAGAGAGATCACCCAGGAATTTCACAGTGGAAGCTGGATTTAAATCTCAGCCTGCTACTTTCTTATCTCCCTATGAGACTTTGGATGGAAAGTTTTCCATTTGATGAAAGAAGATTTATGGAATCACAACTCCACAAAACATGCTGGAACATCTTGGTGATAAGCTCTGGGTGCTTTTGAATACCAAGGCATCTGGAAAGAGAAGCACAAAGCTAGGCCAGGTTTTAACTCCACTCATTATTGCTCTGCATATCTCTGCATAGAATTGATCTGAAACTCCTTCTGTACTTGGGCATTTGAGCGCAAAATTCCCTTTTGCCACAGAGGTTTCTCCTTCTTATTTCCTCTCCGTTTCCAGTCATATCCAGCCATAGCTTTTCTCCTCAAATGCCATTACTTAATTAACTTATCCATCATTCTTGTCTACGGAGATTCTCAGTCATCATCCAGGTCACGGTTGTCCTGAAGGTGCTTGTTATGTACTGGGCTCTTGAGGAATACCACGTGGGTTGCTGGAGAAGCTAACGGCTCTCCAGCAACCCAGACTACAAGTCTCCTGTGCTGCAATTGGCTATCTCCAGGCGGCAATGGTTGATTCAAACCTATTGGCTGACGCCTAGGGGCTAGACTATATATTGCGGCTAGTTGCAGCCATTTCCCCAGTACAGTTTCTGCACGAAATAAACTATGAATTACCCTCTACTCAGTTACGCATCTTCATTCCTGCGCCAAAGAACCCGCTATTTAACAGTGGCGACAAAGGTGGGATCCTGCTTCACTGAATAAAGAGTTGAAGTCTACGAGGAAAAGGCAGCACACGCCGGAGGGAAAAGGCATTTCTCCCCACCTCTCTCAAGGTCAGCTAGCAAGTTACGCTAGCGACCTCGTACTCAGTGGACTCATTCCCTGACCCTGGAAGCAGGATTCGGAAGAATGCAGGAACCAGCAAGAAAGGTCGGAAAACTGCGAGAATTCAACGTGAAACACCCGGAGGAATGGCCATCATATTTATCACAAGTAGAAAACTACCTCATGGCCAATCAGATCGCGGAAGAAGGACTGAAGGCTGCAACGCTACTCTGCGTGTGCGGCCCAGCAACCTTTGATTTGACCGAGAACCTTTTTGCGCTGACACCAATTGAAGTGGTCTTCTACGCAGATCTCAAAAAGAAGCTAACCGGGCATTTCCAGTCCAAGATGTCTGAAATGGCTTGGCGGTTCAAGTTCGACCAAAGAGTGCAGCTACCCGGTGAATCAGCTTTGGAATTCATAGCAGGCCTAAGGCAGGCCACACGCCTATGCAAATTTTCAAATTTAGAAGAGCGACTACGAGACCAGCTCATCTGCAGCCTACGGGACAGAACGCTTCAGCAGAGACTCTTTGCTAGGCAAAACTTAACATTTTCTGAAGCACAAGATGAGGTGATGGCCAACAAAGCCACCGGGGGCACAGTTCAAACAGTACAGCCCGCCAAATCGACAAAGTTTGAAGAAACGGTCCACCTTGAGGATGCCAAATGCACCCAAGAATCTTCCAAGGAAGAAGAAACTAAAATCAACTGACTCCAAAAGCAACCCAACACGCAACACCGCAACAGCCAGCAGCAAGAGGACAGTTACAAGACAGTTTTCTTACCGAGATGTAAGGGGTGCAGCGGCAACCATTTTCGTGCCAATTGCAGATTTTGATCAGCCATATGCAGAGCTTGCGGAAGGACAGGCCACATCGCAGTGGTTTGCAGAGCCCACCAGAAAGACCGGCCACCCAAACACCAGTCGGAAGAACCGACTAGGAGAGGTACTGGAGCCCAGAGACCAGTTAGTGTGGGGTTTTTCAGAAGCTGTAGAAGCATATGCCGCACCGTGGCTTGACGCCCCCTCAAACCCAAACTTCAGTTCATGGTAGAGCTACAAGGAGTTGCATGTAAGATGGAATTGGACTCTGGCTCTGCAATCTCAATTATTTCTCAAGACACTTTTAACTTCGTGTGTAGGCACAGTAACAATTGGGCCAAACTAAGACCCTCAGATATAATCCTAATGGACTTTCAAAATGCTCATGTTAAAGTTAAGGGAGAAGCCACTTTATTGGTAAAGTTTAAAGGGTTTTGGGGGCACCTGTATATAATAGTGGTAGGGGGCCAGAGAACGAGTCTCATTGGACTCAATTGGTTTAATGCCTTAGGTATTCAGATTACTGGCATAAACCGGACACAAACTACAGACCTCATGTCAGTATGCGAGGAATATGTGGATGTTTTTGATTCAACCCTAGGAACATACACAGGCCTGCCTATCTCATTTAAGCTAGATCCCAACATAGTTCCAATCAGGGTTAAGCCTCATAGGGTCCCCTTTGCCTTAAAACATAAAATTGATTCTGAAATTAATAAGGCATGTTACAGCCTGTTGATGGTGGGGAGTGGGAAACTCCTATAGTCACTCCACTTAAAGCCAATGGGGAAATTCGCATTTGTGCTGACTATAAATGCACTCTAAATAAAGCCCTCAAGCAACACGCTTACCTGGTCCCAGTAGTCAACCATATTTTAGCCTTCTTGCAAGGGGGTACTATTTTTCCTAAACTTGATTTAGCACAGGCCTATCAGCAATTGCCGGTTGATGAGGCCACAGCCGCGGCTCAAATGATCGTGACTCACAAGGGGGCTTTCAAAATTAAATGCTTACAGTTTGGGGTCAGTGTTGCACCGGGTATTTTTCAGGGAATCATGGAGCATACACTCAAGGGTATTCAGGGCGTCTGCCCTTATTTTGATGATGTTCTTATTGCAGGGGAATCCCCAGAAGTGTTGGCCAGTAGGCTCAGGGCTGTCTTGCAGAGGCTTCTTGAAGCAGGCTTCAAATTAAAAAAGAATAAGCGTAGTATTGGGGTTTCTTCAACAGAATTCCTGGGTTTCCGAATTGATGCTAACGGCATTCACCCTGCTGATTCTAAAGTGAAGGCCATTAAAATGGCTCCTAGGCCCAAATCAAAAGGAGAGCTACAAGCATTCTTGAGGCTCCTAAACTTCTATCACACATTTCTACCTCATAAGGCCACAATAGCAGAGCCCCTCCACAGGCTTCTAGATAAGAAAGCTCCATGGAAATAGACTAACGTACATGAAAAAAGTTTCCAGGACTTAAAAGCACTATTGTCAGAAAACTCCACTGTAACTCACTACAAAGAGTCTAAACCTGTATGTCTTGCATGTGATGCATCTCCCTATGGGGTGGGGGCAGTTTTAAGTCACATAGAAAAAAATGGGAAACACATTCCTATAGCATTTTACTCAAGGACATTGTCCTCTGCTGAGCACAACTATGCTCAGATTGACAAAGAGGCCCTAGCCATCATTGCTGGAATAAAAAAATTCCATGACTATTTATATGGCAGGGATTTCACAGTCTACACTGACCACAAACCTCTGCTGGGACTTTTCACAACAGACAAACAAACCCCCCACATACTCTCTCCAAGAATGCTGAGATGGTCTATTTTCCAATCTGCATACAATTTTAAATTAATTCACAAACCAGGCAAGGAAATGGGCCATGCTGATGGCCTCAGCAGACCACCACTGCCACTAATGGATCCAGATCCGGCTCCAGCTGCTAGAATATTGTCCATACAGGACATACCTGAATTTCCCCTCCATGCAGGGGACATTGCTGCTGAAACTGCCACAGATAAAATACTTAGTAGAGTGTTGTCATGGGTATACATGGGCTGGTTGGATAAAAGTCCAGGCTCAGAATTTCAGAGCTATTTTGTCAGGAGGCATGAGTTATCTGCCCATAAAGGGTGCATTTTATGGGGAAACAGAGTCATAATTCCCACTTCTCTAAGAGACAGGGTTTTACAATCATTACATGAAGGCCATCCAGGCATTGTCAGAATGAAAGCTTTAGCTAGAAGCTACCTCTGGTGACCTGGCCTTGATAAGGACATTGAGGCTCAAGTCCATGGTTGTTATACATGCCATCAATCTGGGCCTGAAATGCCACAGGCTCCAGTTCACAGGTGGGAGGAAATGCACACTCCCTGGTCTAGGGTTCACATAGACTACGCTGGGCCCTTTCAGGGACAGCTCTTCCTTATAGTAGTGGATAGCCACTCCAAATGGCTGGAAGTAATTTCAGTTCCTAACATGACTACTGCTAGAACCATCCAGGTGCTGAGAAAACTCTTTGCCATACATGGGTTGCCAGATGTCTTAGTTTCAGACAATGGGGCCCAATTCACTGCTGCTGAATTTCAGGCCTTCCTTAGAGCTAATCTCATCAGACATGCAACGTCTGCGCTTTTTCATCCATCTTCTAATGGTCAAACTGAACGCATGGTGAGGACAACAAAGGAAGCACTCAAGTGCATTATCACAGGTGACTGGCATCACAGATTGGCAATTTTTTTACTCTGGCAGCATTCTACGCCCTGCACTGCTAAAGGCAAAAGTCCTGCAGAACTACGCTGGGGGAGGCGTTTGATCACTAAACTGGACAGGTTGCATCCAGATAGAGTTGCAGCAGAAGCCTCTCGACCAAAACCCCCGAGGGGGCTGCACATGGGCGATTGGGTTTGGGCCAGGAACTATGGTCATGGGAATCTGTGGGTTCCTGGTCAAATTACCATGGCATCCAGACCCTTATCTTATGAAGCGGGATTGGAGGGAGGGTGAGTTGTCAGACAACACATTGATCAGCTCAGGAAGCGGTTTCCAGAATGGCCACTAAGTGAGGACTGCATCATAAGTCCCTCCCAAGGTCCTCAAACTTGTGGCCAAGCCAGTCCTCACATGGACTATCAGGACTTTTCCTTCTTAACTGAGGTGGAACCGGAGCAACATGGATCCCCTGAAGGAGCAAGCCAACCGAACTTCAGCAACCGCTGTGCCTATTCTGCCGAACAGTCTGACTCTGGGGTGGGCCAACCTGCAGAGGCCAGCCAGAGTGCATCAAATCCCCTTGACTCAGGAGCACAAAGGGACACAAGCCTACCCAGCCCACTGGGTAAGCTGGTAGAACACAAAGTGATGGGAACTCTGAGATGTTCCTCTAGGGCACACAAGCCTCCTTCATATCTGGCAGATTACATTGTAAAATAAAGAGCTATATATTGTTGTAATTCCTGTTTGCCACTATACTACAGAATCTAGTGCTATTATGTAATTGTCTAAAATTGCCATCTTTGAAGCCTATTCATTCAGACGTTGTTTGATAACATTGTAACCTACATTGTTTTTTGTTTTTTATTATTATTATTATCACTTTTACTTTAGTGTGTTTGGATAATGAGTCTTGACAATTGTTGAGACTAATTGGTGCTATTATGGTCTGTTCTAAGAGGGGAGGGGGTATTATGTACTGGGCTCTTGAGGAATACCACGTGAGTTGCTGGAGCAGCTAACGGCTCTCCAGCAACCCAGACTACAAGTCTCCTGTGCTGCAATTGGCTATCTCCAGGTGGCAATGGTTGATTCAAACCTATTGGCTGCCACCTAGGGGCTAGACTATGTATTGCGGCTAGTTGCAGCCATTTCCCCAGTACAGTTTCTGCACGAAATAAACTATCCGTTAGCCCTCTACTCAGTTACGCGTCTTCATTCCTGCACCAAAGAACCCACTATTTAACAGTGCTTTTTCAAAAGGCAACTGGATTTTCTGGGTTTTTCCTTGAAGATGTTTCGCTCCTCATCCAAGAAGCTTCTTCAGTTCTGACTGGATGGTGGGGAATGGAAGAATGGAAGGATGTCTGCAAGGAATATAAATCCTTCCATTCCACACCATCCAGTCAGAGCTGAAGAAGCTTCTTGGGTGAGAGGCAAAACGTCTTCAAGGAAAAACCAAGAAAAAGCTTTTGAAAAAGCACCTTTGGGACATCCGTCATTTTTGTTTTCTTCTCCTTTCTCCTGTTTGAAGTTTTTTTCCCACCAAGCTACCCTCATTTTTTTAAAGTGAACTATCTGTTCGCACAATCTGGCCACGCTTTGCCTTCATTCATTCCTTTTCTTTGTCCTTATCTATTTTTTTTCCCCTCATGGGATTCAAACAAAAAGAGCCTTGGTGGAGCGGTGGGCTAATGCCTCCTTAAGTAACACCAGCTGCCTGCAATTAGTGCAGGTTCAAGTCCCACCAGGCTCCAGGTTGACTCAGCCTTCCATCCTTCCGAGGTAGGTAAAATGAGGACCCAGATTGTTGGGGGCAATTAAGCTGACTTTGTAAAAATGCCGCTTGGGGTGTGTGTGAAAGCCCTAATAAGCAGGCATATACATAGAATGAAGGCTACTGCTAAGCACATTGATTTGTGCTTCTTAGATTGTAAGCCGCCCTGAGTCTTTGGAGAAGGGCGGGATATAAATGGGATTAAAATAAAAAAAACAGTTCTCTCAATTATGTCTTGTGTTTTTTCATCTCGAGATCTTTTCATTTTTTCCCATCTATCTTTAGTTCTCCTTTTATTCTCTCTGCTATTTACCTCAGTACTTAGCGACCTTTCCTGGACTAGCTCTCTTCCTTTCCTTAATTTGTTCTCCCTACATTTTTATAATTCCTTTATCTTCCTCTTTAGTTCAGCTTCGTGATTTTTTTTAAAAAAAAATGTGTTTCCTTCACTTACCAATTTCACTTCTTTGCTTCTTTCTTTTTTAAAATTCCCTTGTCAAATCTTCTACAGGCAGTCCTCAACTCGCAACCATTCATTTAGCGTCTGTTTGGCCCGGGAAAAAAATTATTTACGACTGGTCCTCGCACTTATAACCATCACAACATCCCCACCACCACACGATCAAAGTTTGGGCACTTGGCAAACACATGTTTACAATGGTTACAGTTTCCTGGAGCTACGTGATCACCATTTGTGACCTTTCCAGATGACTTTCGACAAGCAAAGTCAATGGGGGAAGTCAGATTCGTTTAATGACCATGAGGCTCGTTTAACAAATGCAACGGGTCACTTAAAAAAGGTGGCACAAAAGATCTTAAAATCAGGCACGATCCATTTAACAACTGCCTTGCTTAGCCACAGAAATTCTGGTCCTAATTGTGATGATAAGCTGAGGACTATCAGGATTATGCTTGTTAAGTCTCAATTCTTTTTCTCTTTTTTTTTTGGTTCTATTAATAAACTTTCTTTCTTAAGCAGCTACCCACCTCTCCTCTGTTCCGCTAATTAAGTTTTCTTACGGATCCATTAATCAACTTCTTTTTTTTCCTTCTTGCTGTCTTCTTTCCCTTCCCCGGAAGGTGGAAACCATATCCGATTCTGACACCGAAAGCCGAAGCTGTCGAGAGTTCCACTCTATTGGTGTTCAAGTGGAAGAAGATAAACGGTATGGCTGGTTAAGCATGCTTCTCAATGTCTGCGTCTCTTCCCGTGCACGCACGCACACACACACACACACAAACACAAACACAAACACAAACACAGAGACATCATGCCACAGTCTCCTGCATTAATGCAAAAACTTGTCAGCCATATTGTCTTCCCCCAGGTCAGTATTTGCAAGGCAAAATTTCCAGAAAGCAAAGCTATAAGTCCAATGTTTCTCAACCTTGGCACACCTTCTCTTCATTAAACTAGACATGCCCAATTCCTGCAACCGTTCTTCATATGTTTTAGCTTCTATTCCCCTAACTATCTTGGTTGCTCTTCTCTGCACTCTTTCTAGAGTCTCAACATCTTTTTTTACGATAATGCCAGTGTAGGAAGTGACCAGGCTGAGCTGAAATGAGGGGTCAAATATGTCATTATTTGGAGTCCCTTCAGGCTTACAAGAGATCTAAGTTGAGTCCCCCTTGAATTCTGTTGACTCTTATCTACTACCAATTTTTCTTGACCACTAGTAGTTCAGATTCTCGTTTATGGATAGCACGGAATAAACCTGTACTCATTTGAAACACCCTGGTTCCCAATTTCTTGCACCTGGCAGCAACCATGAAAATGATAGATGGGATATCATAGTGTTGTGCAAGACCCTACATACAGGCTTGGGACAATCAAATAGAGGTAGTCCTCAACTTACAACCACAATTGAATCCAAGATTTCTGTTACTAAGCGAGACAATTGTTCAGTGAGTGTTGCCCCATTTTGCAACCTTTCTTGCCACCATTGTTAAATGAATCACCGTAATTGTTAAATTAGTCGCATGGTGTTTAAGTGAATCTGGCATCCCCATTGACTTGGCTTGTCAGAAGACCGCAAAAGGGGATCGCATGCCCCCCCAAGACACTGCAACTCTCATCAATATGAATCAGTTGCCAAGCATTTGAATTTTTATCACGTGACCACGGCGATGCAGCAATGGTTGTAAATGTGAAAAACAGTCATAAGTCACTTTTTTCAATGCCGTTGTAACTTTGAACTAAATGAACTGTTTTAAGTCGAGGACTACCTGTGTAGCATGGGAATGAGCAGAGACTCATTAGTCCTGGAATGGAGCACTCTTGACTCTGAAAGAAGAATAAGCACTCAAGCCAGAAACTCAGATTTATAATATTTTGGGGACTGTCTGACCTGATATCCCTGCCATTCGCCACACAAACCCTTGAATTTCAAAGTTCCTAGTCAGATATCCCATTTCTTCTTCCAGTGAGTAATTGGCCAGCACGTCTTCTGCTGCACTCAATCTCTCTTTGGTCCTCTAGCATCCATCCAACACTGGTTGCCATAGAAACAGGCCAGGAAACGCAAGGGAGTTTGATGCTCAAACAAGAAGGCATGGAATTTGTTCCTGCTTGTTGAAGGTTTCCCTAACTCTTGTTCCTGCCTCTGGGGCCCCAGTAGCTTTGTTGCAGAAAGAGATGTACTGTACGTTGCATCCTAAAATTGTCATACTGGATGTAAAAGACACTGCTGCCCGAAGTTCCACGTATAATTGACATTCTAATTCTTGGGCTCCAAAGTAGTTCATATAGTTGGAGAAGTAGATTGGCTGGGAAAGGAAACTGTTCATATCGTTCAGTTTCAAAGATGAAGAACCTCTGGAAACCATAAACCACTTCCTGTGTCAATCAGTGAACATCTAGAACTAATAAACCATCTCTGGATTGCACAGTTTGGCACATTCCAGGAGAAAACTGACATGTTCCAAGATAATTAATAATAATAATAATAATAATAATAATAATAATAATAATAATAATAATAATAATAATAATAATAATAATAATAATAATAATAAAAAATCCATGCCAGGCTTCCCATTTCGCATGCCCATCTCTGTAATATATTTTGACCATCAGTCACAAAGAGGGGCTTAGCATTCTAGCCTTATTCTCTCTGGTAAGGTCGCTGAATCATCCTCAGGTTTTTATGGCTCTCAATAGTTGAGAAAGAACTTTGTAACATGCAGTTTCCAAAGGCTACATATATGAGTGAGAATGTTTTGTACAATTGGAAAAAACAGTTGTTCCAGATGACTCAACTTCATGGTCAAAGTAGAACCTACTGAGCTAAGTGGATCAACCCTCTCTCCAGTGAATTGCTTTGCATTACAGAATACCAGGGTGTCAGGCCCCGAACCAAGAATGACGTGTGATTCTTCCAAACTAAGTTCTTTATTGTTCCCAAACCTATAGACAGAATCTTGCCAGACTAAACACTCTACCATCTGCATCTTTGGGAACAAAATGCTTTCTCTCACACAGAATATCTGGGCTGAGTTGCCTCCTACTCCTCTGGAATGCAGCCCCTCACTCCTGAGAATCCACCTCCCTACTCTATTCCATCACACAGGAAAATCTAATCCTTTCTCCTCTTCGTCTTAGGCGTGCTCGGTTCAAGCGGTCCAACAGCGTGACAGCAGGTGTGCAGGCTGACTTAGAGCTTGAAGGCTTGGCTGGGCTGGCCGTGGCCACCGAGGATAAGGCTCTCCAGTTTGGACGTTCCTTCCAGCGGCACTCCTCCGAGCCTGAGTCCACACGGCAATATTCCGTCTACAAAACAGTTCACACGCAAGGGCAATGGGCCTATCGGGAGGACTACCAGATGCAATACGACACGGTGGAAGTGCCGCGACAGGAGTCCTGGATGGACCGAGGCTCCCGGAGCCTGCCGGATTCTGGCCGAGCGTCACCTTGCCACCGGGATGGCGAGTGGTTCATCAAGTTATTGCAGGCTGAGGTAGAAAAGATGGAAGCCTGGTGCCAGCAGATGGAACTGGAGGCCGAAGATTACGATCTGCCAGAAGAGAGTGAGTCCGTCTCCAGGGCCAGGAGGAGGTTGGGCAGCTCCATCTGTACTGTCGCTGGGCGCAAGCCAAGCTGTAGGGCTCTGTGGCTGAACATATTTTGGACAAGGAAATTAATACCTGACTAGAGAACGAAATGATGGTTGCAATGAGTAGCATCCAACATTTAGAGTTAGACTGATAAATCAAAAGCCATAAGTAGGTGTTGCATTTCAAATCGCTTTTAGATTATAGAAAATATCGGGAAGAGCTACAGAAATAGTCACCCTCGCGTTACATAAAGACTTTGCTGTTCAAAAACACTTTTATAAGGGAAGAGTACATCCATGAATTCCTCTTGAAATTCCTTCATTTACTTGATTACAGATTGTCCTCAAGTTACAACCAGCCATTTAATGACCATTCAAAGTTATGACAGATCCCCAAAATGGTATTTATGATCTGGATTTGATGTTCTGGTGACCAAGGGGCCCCTGCAGTCACATGATCCCATTTTGGGCACTTGGAAACCATTTACATTCACATTTACGGATCTTGGCAGGATCCCACGGTCACATGACTGCAATTTATAACAATTTTGACCACAGTTTCAGCAAAATACACCCATTGCAGATCATAGATTTGTTGAACAACCATGGCACTCATGTAATGACCGTGAATTTGCTTAGCGACCATGGTGATTCACTTAACAAACACCACAAAACAGGTTGTAAATCCAGTCGGTCATGACCTGCTTAGTAATTGACACAACTTATGATCATAATTCTGGACCTGGTTACTGTTGTAAGTTGAGGACTGCCTGCATTAAGAAGGTGTTTGAGGGTCCTGTCTGACTGGTAGAACCAACTCTCCGGAGAACCACCATCAGCCTGGCTTTCTATGCATTGATTTGATCTATGCATTGATTTGATCTCAAGGAAGAGAAACTCTTTCATGAAACTTTTCCTGACTGGGAAGAATGGAACCCCACAGTGGTTTCAGAGGGATAGAAAGATACATCATGGTAAACAGCAGCAGCAAATGTTGCCTCCTCTCCCTCATCCAATAATAAAGTTAGCTTTAAGAAAAACCTCCAAGTGAAATTAAGGTATTCTCAAGTATCTTGAGGTAGAAAGCAGAACATGCTGGAGAAAGTGCACGACAGGTTTTGGCACATCTTTCATATGCATCATGGTTCGTCATACAGTCAGCCAGATGTTTAGATTGGATTTGGCATTTTACCCATCATTTGAGTTCTTCCCAAGGACCTGGGATTGGCAGAAGTTGTCTGGTGATAGTATTAGCATTAGCATTATTGCTTTATCTCAGGGATGGATGATCTGCTTACTTCTAGAAATTCATAAACCTTAACTGTGAGCCAGGAAAGAGAGAGGGTTGAACATAGAGAAGGCTATCACAAATAAAGTAAAAAAAAGCCAAGATGGCAACTGGATCATGTGATTGAAACTGTGCCCTGCCTTCTCTCTCTCTCTCTCTCTCTCTCTCTCACACACACACACACACACACACACACACAGAGAGAGAGAGAGAGAGAGAGAGAGATACAGAGAGAGAGAGAGAGAGAGAGAGAGATACTATTGGTTGCAGGAAGAACAATTCCACATTTGTTCAGACCTCCTGTCCCCTTTCCTACTTTGGGTAGAAGTGAGTTCACTCACTAAACTAAGCCAACATACTACATAAAAGGAAACCCACCCAACTATTCTATTCATGCTTAGCCTAATTTTTCATAGGTTGTCTTAATAACACATAAATAGAAAAGCAACTGGAAGGTTCATATAGAAATGTATAATAATAGGTAGAGATTTTTTTTCCCATTCCTGGGGGATCATTCAAATATGCCCTTGATCTCTTGTAATTAACATGGTATCTTTGAAACGTGGAAATAGAATGCATGGGGCAGGATGTTCCCCAGATAGCAGCAAGCATGGAAAAGGGGAGAGGGATTTAATTCTTTCAGCCATTTAGATGGGAGGAGGGAACCTCCTATGAAGTTATTTGCGTCTGGAGGAAAACTGCCGTTGATGCCAAATTAAGGGGCTTTTTGCCTATCGTAAATGTCAGTTTTCCAAAGAATTAGCTTGTTTCAACTCCATCATTAATAAGCTTCTCCCAACAGGGGTTGCCTTGTCTTAAAAAAAATTGCTCTTTAAATGCAAAATCTTATGCAGTGTCATTCAGGGGTCCCCAGCCTTGGCAACTTTACAATTTGTGGACTTCAATACTCAGAATTCCTCAGCCAACATGGAGAGCTGAGGAATTCTGGGAGTTGAAATCCACAAGTCATAGAAGGGCCAAGTTTGAAGACCCCTGTTATAGCCCGTTTGCCCTAAAGTCATAAAGTTACCAAGGTTGGAGACTCTTGTGCTGATTCGTCGCGCAGAGGAACAAGTACAGAGCAGACTTCAAATTTATCCCAATGCTGACTTTTTCCATTGATTTTCTTGCTTTACCTTGTTCCTGTCCAGTTCTTGAGAAGATCCGTAGTGCAGTTGGCAGTGCTCAGCTGCTGATGAGCCAGAAAGTCCAGCAGTTTTACCGACTCTGCCAGCAAAATATGGTGAGGGGAAGATTTGATATATGTTACATATTTATATGATATATAAATAGGTTTTCTTAACATGCCTTCCAAATTTGGAGCGGTTAAAAAAAAAAAGGTCCAGCTTTCTCCAAGAATTCATTTTCTGGTGACTTCGTGGTCATGTACAGAGACTTTTTTTTGGCAACAATGCAATAACAGCTTGCCACAAATTTCTTCTGAGTTGGTTGGTTTGACCTCTAACCCTGAATTCCTGGTGGCTCCTCCTTATGTTTCAATCTACCCACGGTCAATCTGGTGCTGCCACCTTCTGAGATTTTGGAAGAAAATAGGGAGTTGTAAAGCGTGTCCATGCCACCTGTGAGTTCAGCCAGTTTTCCCTGGGCACGATTTTACAGTAGACACTGAGCTGTCACTGAAACTGCCATATGCCGTACTGAACCAGAAATGGGCAAAGTGTCGTCTTCTGGATGTGCTTAAACTTCAGTTCCCAGAAGACCAGGAATGTCTACAGCAGTGGTGGGGAACCTATGGCACGGGTGCCAGAGGTGGCACTCAGAGAGCTCTCTGTGGGCACCCGCACCATGCCTTGGAGGTGGCAACTGTCCCTCTTCAACCAGCCACCCCCCCACAGGTGTCCCTCCTCACGAGCGACATTGAGGTGACCACACCCACCTTGGTCACACCCATCCAATCTTCCATGACCACTACAGCCACGCCCACCCAGTAGGCCACGCCCACCTGGCACCCAGTGATAAATAAGTGGGTTTTGGGTTGCAGTTTGGGCACTTGGTCTCTAAAAGGTTCGCTATCACTGGTCTACAGGGTATGGCCCAAAAGTCAACATATCAGCCACACCCATGCATTTGAAGCTCCACACACTGGGGGGGGGGGGGGGAAACAGGCCAACTTTTGATCTTGCCTTCAAGAATGCCCTCTCCATATTTTTGCCCACATCCTGCAATCACTCTCGCAGCAGACCAGATCTGATTCTGCCCCCATCCTCTAAACATTTCTCCTTTTCATTTTCTTCCCGGCAGGATCCAAATGCTTTCCCCATGCCCACTTTCCAGGATCTGGCTGGATTCTGGGATCTCCTGCAGCTCTCAATTGAGGATGTCAGCATGAAGTTTGCCGAACTTCAGCAACTCAAAGCTAACGGGTGGAAGCCCATTGAGGCCAAGGTAAAAAAAAAAAAAAGAGGAAGGGGATGGGATAAGATGATACAAAAAAACCCAACCCTTTGTCCATATTCCTTTGCTGACCCTACTGGCTCTTGTCAGTCTGATGAAAGTAAGTTTGCTTCTGAAATTTCTGTCCAAGTAGAAAAGAGTTGGGTGGACTGTGGCTATGTAAGAGGCAATGAACAGGTCCGTGTGAAGGTCCTAGCTTGCATTTAGCAGGAAGTTCTCTAAGTCACCTGTGTTTCTTTGCTTATCTACTGGCTCTTCTTCAGTCTGATGAAAGTAAGTCTGCTTTTGAAATTTGAAATTTCTGTCCGAGTAGAGAAGAGTCAGATGGACTGTGGCTATGTATGAGGCAATGATTCGGTCCGTGTGAAGGTCCTAGCTTGCATTTCACAGAAGGTTCTCTAAGTCAGCGGCCTGCCCGGCTTCTCATTCTTCCTAGGAATGACCTTCAGCCAGAAGTACTTCCACCAAACCTTTTCAAACTGGGAAGCATAAACAGCCAGGGAAGCTGCAGACCAATGGATGTTTCCCAGAAAACCACCCTCCCAAGAGCAGCTTCCTCTGCTCGCCCCACCAATAAAGTAACAGCCTTGAGCTTCTTTTGCTCACAAACCCAGAGTGGCAGCTTGCTGCACTGGGGTCTTTCCTATGAATTCTCCAAAATGGGGACCCCCTACGATGAACAGTTGCAGGAACTGGATATGTGTGTGGCTGTAGTGTAGAGGTAGTCCTCGGTTTATGATCAGAATTGAGTCCAACATTTCTGTTGCTAAGTGAAACATTTGTTAAGTGAATTTTGCCCTATTTGACTGCCTTTCTTGCTACAGTTGTTAAGTGAATCACTACAGTTGTTAAGCTAGTAACGTGGGTGTTAGGCGAATCTGGCTTTCCCATTGACTTTGCTTGTCAGAAGGATGAAAAAGGCAATCATGTGACTCTGGCCCACTGCAACCATCCTAAATATGAATCAGTTGACAAGCATCCAAATTTCATTTATGTGACCGTGGGGATGCAGTAATAGTCGTAAGTGTGGGAAATGGTCATAAGTCACTTTTTTCAATGCCATTGTAACTTTGAGCAGTCATTAAATGAACTTTTGTAAGCCGAGGACTACCTGTAATCTAATGAAGAGAAGGATTAGGGGTCCTGATCTAAGTTTTTCAATATGTGAGGGTTAGGATTAGGGTTAGGGTTAAGGGTTAAGGGTTAAGGGTTAAGGGTTAGGGTTAGGGTTAGGGTTAGGGTTAGGGTTAGGGTTAGGGTTAAAGGTTAGATTTAAGGGTTAGGGTTAAGGGTTAGGGTTAAGGGTTAGGGTTACAGGTTAAGGGTTGGGGTTAAGGGTTAAGGGTTAAGGGTCAGGGTTAAGGGTTAGGGTTAGGGTTACGGGTTAGGGTTGGGGATATGATTAAAGGTTAGGGTTAGGGGCTAGGGGTTGCCGCAGAGAGGAGGGGGTTGACCTATTCTCTGAAGCACCTGAGGGCAAGATCAAAAGTAATGGATGGAAACTTCTCAAAGGGAGATCCAACTTAGAATTCAGGATAAATTTCCTGAGAATGACAACACTGAATCAGTGGAACGACTTGCCTCCAGAAATTGTGGATGCTCCATCCCTGGAGGTTTTTAAGAAGAGACTGGAAGACCTTATTCAGAAAGGTAGAGAGTCTCCTGTTTGAGCAGGGGGTTGGACTAGAAGGCCTCCAACGTCTCTTCCAAGGCAGTTAAATTGTTCCTGTTACAGTTACTCTAATGCAGGGGTCTTCAAACTTGGCCCTTTTATGATTTGTGGACTTCAACTCCCAGAAATCCTCAGCCAGCCATGCTGGCTGAGGAATTCTGGGAGTTGAAGTCCACAAGTCATAAAAGGGCCAAGTTTGAAGACCCCTGCTCTAATGGTACCAGGGACTTTTTCCCATGAAGACACATCTCCTAAAGATGTACCAGTTTAGGAAAAGAAAAATAAATCAAACTCTCAGTTAAACATGCATCAGAGGCTTCCTGCTTCCTTTTCTCACAGGTGTCCTGAGAGATTTGCTCAGCATAAAAGAGATAAAGAATTGAGAGAGAGCCATCACGGCTGTTTTCCTCCTTCCCCCGCCCCCCGCCCCCCACTCCACTGATCTCTGTAAAGCTGTGTTGCTGGCCACGGCAAAATAATTGGACATTTTTAGTGAACCTTTGCTCTCTTTCCTTATATTTTAAAAAGAAAAAAAGGAAGGAAGAAAACAGCCAAGCTTCCCGAAAATAGAAAATGGGGAACAGCTCGGAATTTGGCTGAGAAACAAGTTCCAGATTTGTTTTATTTATTTATTTATTTTTGCCATGTGTTTTGTTTTAATGCATCTGTTCTCTCCCTCAGTGTCTGCGCTCGTGCGTCCGCGTGTGTGCCACTCAAGCTCCTTCCATGCATCCACTCACAGCTGTGCATATTTCTTTTTAAAGCTCTTCCAGACTAGGGCCAGCACGCCCGACCGGCAGGATTGGCTCTAGACAGAGGTCTGCTCTCTTTTAGTGTTTCTGCTTCATCCCCTCCAGCATTGCCAGAAAGCCCATTTCAAGCCCAGATCCTTTACACAGCTCTTTCTTCCCCATCTTCCATGTTAAGGATGCGGAAAGCCAGGATTCTTCCAAATATATGTCATTTTTACAAATAACTAAGTGACCTTAACCTTAATTCATTTTTTGTACATGATTTTAATGAACATAGATACAAATACATTCATGGGGAATCAGTCTCTGTCTGTCTCTCTTCTATCTATCTATCTATCTATCTATCTATCTATCTATCTATCTATCATCTCCATCTATTATCTCTATGCTATTTTTCTGTCTGTCATCTATCATCTATCAATCATTATTTCTATTATTTCTATTGTCTATCTCTATCATCTATCTACAGTATATACCATCCATATATCTGTCTGTCTGTCTATGTCTGTCTGTCTATCTATCTATATCAATCTATCAATATCTCTTTCTCTCTATCTATCAATCATCTATCATCTCCATCTGTTATCATCTATCTATCTATCTATTATTTATTTATTTATTTATTTATTTATTTATTTATTTATTTGTTTGTTTGTTTGTTTGTTTTTATAGACCGCCCTTCTCCCGAGGGACTCGGGGCGGTGTACAGAGGAAGGAAGAGATACAGATTGAACAATAAAAACAATAGTAAAACAAACTGGGACCCCCAATTAAAGCTATCATGCCAGGCCGGATTGCTGGAACAGGAAAGTTTTTAAATCGCGCCGGAAGGTGCGGAGGTCGGGGGCCATCCGGATTTCGGTTGGTAAGCTGTTCCAGAGGGCTGGCGCACCCACTGAGAATGCCCTCCCCCTGGGGGCCACCAGCCGACACTCCTTGAGCGGTGGCACCCTGAGGAGGCCCTCTCTGTGGGAGCGCACAGGACGGAGGGGTGCTGACATTGGCAGAAGGTGCTCCCGTAGGTAGTCCGGACCCATGCCATGTAGGGCTTTGTATGTCATTGTTAGCACCTTGAACTTCACACGGAAGGCAACCGGAAGCCAGTGCAGCGCACGGAGGAGAGGTGTGATATAGGAGTATCGGGAGGCTCCCAGGAGTGTCCGTGCCGCTGCACTTTGCACCAGTTGAAGCTTCCGAGTGGATCTCAAGGGCAGCCCCATGTAGAGAGCGTTACAGTAGTCTAGGCGAGAGGTCACAAGGGCATGGGTGACTGTACGTAAGGCATCCAGGTCCAGATAAGGCCGTAGTTGGCGAACTAGTCGAATCCGAGAGAAGGCCCCCTTGGTCACAGCTCCTATGTGATCTTCCAGGGAGAGCTGCGAGTCTAGGAGGACACCTAGGTTGTGGGCCCTATCAACAGGGGGTAGTAACTTGTCCCCGATGTTAAGGGATGGGACGTTCTGAATATCCTGGCTTGCCGGTACGTACAGCCATTCAGTCTTGTCCGGGTTCAGTTGAAGCCTGTTCCTCCCCATCCATTCCCGGACCGCTTTCAGGCAGCGGGACATCACGTCGAGGGCATCACTGATATTGTTTGGAGTTGAGATGAAAAGCTGGGTGTCATCAGCATACTGATGGTACCCTACTCCAAAGCTGCGAATGATCTCACCCAGCGGTTTCATGTAGATGTTGAACAGGAGAGGCGAGAGGACCGACCCCTGAGGGTCTCCATCTATTATCTCTATCTATGCTATTTTTCTGTCTGTCATCTATCATCTATCAATCATTATTTCTATTATTTCTATTGTCTATCTATATCATCTATCTACAGTATATACCATCCATATATCTGTCTGTCTGTCTATGTCTGTCTGTCTATCTATCTATATCAATCTATCAATATCTCTTTCTATCTATCTATCAATCATCTATCATCTCCATCTATTGTCATCTATCTATCTATCTATCTATCTATCTATCTATCTATCTATCTATCTATCTATCTATCTATCTATCTTAAAGTGCACTTATCCTTAAAAACAATCTTCACTACAAAATTCAGTAAATTTTGAATGAAAAGATTTTGTTTTGTGTGTTGGCTACAGAATGAGAAATTAGATTATTTGCAGACACCCTGAATTTCTTCACCATCCATAATCCTGATGAGCTGGGACAGAAATTTTCTTAACTCCCAGAGTGTGTGGCTAAAACATCCCAGGAACTCCAGGATATGGAAAGTTGATTTAGTGTGAGAATAAAACTTTCTTTGCTCTTCATTTATCTGCATTTCTATATCTCTACTCCTGCATTACTTCTGCAAAACTAAAGAGGGACAAAGAGATCGTTAAACCAGCCCTGTCAAAATCACACCCCACACTTTTGTTAGAGTAATTCCATATTCTAAATAGAGAGGGGTTAAAATGATCAAGAGACCAAATCTTGCCAGGTTCATTCATGCATCAGGCAAAAACTACAACTTTTACAGCACAAAAGCAATATTTCTAGGGAACCAACCATATAAAAATGCATGCAGTTGGGCCACAAACGAAGTTGACAGAAATACGTCAATATACATTTTAAAGCACATCAGTCCTTCCATCAGAGCATCTTGGTGATAAATACATGTGCATAAAATTACAAATTTGTATACGCACAGCTCTCCTAGGCAACACCACTTAGTCATCCTTGGCTGATCCCAGAAGCTAAGCAAAACCACCCTTCGTAGCTGCATGGCAATTGCAAAAATCATGTGGTCCATAGGGTGTGGTCACAAAAGACAAAATGATGATGTGGTCAGTGCTCTCCACCCGATGTTTAAAAGTGGTGGACTTGTGATACAGGATACAGAATCACCAAGAGTCACGTTCAAGTCTAGGATGACCTACACATCATTACAATGTGGGTGGGTTGGCACGAAAACAATAAAGTAGCTAGTTTGAATTCTACCCTGTCCGATTGTTTGTGCCTGACTCTAAGGTTGAGAAACACTGGTCTATAGCACCAGTTTAGACATCCACAAATTGTAGGAATTTTGCAAGGGGTAGAGGTAGAATCAGCAACCTTAGCAGTGGATGCCATTCTGTGATTACCCAAGAAGTCGCAAGACTCCAAGGAATCAATAACATTAATGATGTTTTAATTTTTACAAAAAAACAATGAAGGCTACAAATGACCTGCTATGGATCTTTCAAGAATTCTGTGCAGAAGGAGTTTTCTAAATCCATGCCTAGCTTAATTGTGGACTTCTGTGAAGTTGTCTTCTCCTTGGAGGCCACATTTGGTCTTCTAAGACACAGGAATCTTTTCAGAGATATCTCCTTTTTACTTATAGCTGGCTTATACCTTTTCTCTCCACATCTCTCTCTCTCTCTCTCTCTCTCTCTCTCTCTCTCTCTCTCTCTCTCTCTCTCTCTCTCTCTCTCTCTCTCTCTCTCTCTGTAGCAGGAGGAAAAGAAGGTGCCTCCACCGATACCAAAGAAGCCACCACGCTCCCGGCTGCACCCGGTGAAGGACCGATCTCTGGACTCTGTGGACCGGCAGAGACAGGAAGCTCGCAAGAGGCTCTTGGCGGCCAAGCGGGCTGCCTCCTTCCGCCAGAGCTCAGCTACTGAGAGTGCGGACAGCATTGAGATCTACATCCCAGAGGCCCAGACCAGACTGTGAGGGCTGGGGCCACCTTTTCTAACCCTCCTCCAGGCAGAGCACACAGCATTCTGGGATCTGCTGGCTGTGTTCCACGGTTTCTTCCAAGAGAGAAACACAAGGATCTATCCGGTCTCTACTTTTTTTAAAAAGAAGAAGAACTTCTGAGAAATCCATGAACTTCATACAAGACAGTTGAGAAAACTGAGGTTCTGGCCCTTTCACTCATCCCTCTCAGCAGGACTTGGCAACAACCAGCCTATACCACATGCTGTCCTCGGATCCATCCAGACCCTCACCTCCTTCCCTTTCTCTTCTTATCCCCTTTGCCTCCTGTTCCATCGGTGGGCATTATCCCTTCCCCTTTAAATCAACCCCGTATATGAGCTTTTCTCACTGTCCTGCAGGCTCGGGCCCCCTCCCACCACTCTGTCACTCCACCTCCGTGGGTTCTAGACCCATCAATATTTATATAAAAAAAATATATATGTATATGTACTTCTATAAATATAACCGAAAGGGCAGAATCTGCCCCCAAGACCACAGCTGTGTTTCTGATGGCGAGAGCTTCTCGTCTCCTCAGGAGACCCTCCTCCCTTCCATATCAGCAGACCCCTTCTCACCACTCACGTGCACAAACCATACAAAAATCTCTCTCAGTTTCCACCCACTCACAAATGTCTCGAGCTGGGATTGTCAGCAAGCAAACCAAGTCTTACATAGTGGTGAGGTCAACAGATCAGTGTTCTGGTGAATCTTGGCATGTCACCGTGGTTTTCCAAGGAGCCTTCGGGATAAAACTTCTAGAGAAAATTTCAAAAAAGGGGGGGGGGATTCCAGGGTAGGAGAGTTCAGAATGTTATTTGACATTAAAGGGTTAGTGGTGCCCCCTCAAGGGACCAATATCTGATCATGTGCATCAGAAGGGACCTGTGGCCCAGACAGAAAGCCATGATTTTGCTATTCAAGAAGGAAGTTGTTGGTGAGAGTTCAAACAAGATCTAGAATAGTAGAATCTCTAAGAAGACTGAGGGATGTTTTCAGAGAGGGCCATGCTTGTGCCTCATTCGTGGATTTTTCCAGGGGCCCTTCCTAAAAATGTCTTCCATTCATAATTCTTTTATGTTATGCTAGGGCCAAACTGAGCTTTTCAAAAGAATCACTGGAAATTCACTAAGGAGAAAAAAATGAAGGGTTACGTTCTCATATTAAGTCGATAGTTCTAGTAGCCTGCCACTTGGAAACACTCAAATGGCCCAGGATAAATCTAAGGCAGTTTTTCCCATCAGGTGTTCTCTTGATGAACTGGAGTACAATTCGCAGCATGTCCAACCACAATAATTAGGGGAAAGGGGGAGTTGCAGTCCAGCAAATTGGGGTGGGATGAGTTAAAATGTTAGCTAGAGATACATAGCTCACAAGCAATGAAATATGAGATTTCTCATCTTCAGGGAATCACTCCATATTAACTGTGTGCTGTTGAAACCACGTTGAAAAGTTATCAGTGGTCTAAGATGCTCAGTTCCTTCACGTGGGGCACTGGCCAGAGTTTTTACTCCTTAGAATTACTTTCTGCAACGTATGTCCTAGATAAGATTTTCCAAACTTAGTTTCAGGAAGTTAGACTTCAGTTCCTACAACTGGAGAATTTCAAATATGTTGGACTTCAATTCCTATTAGCCACAATGGCTGAGAATTAGCGAAGGACACCAGACAGTGGAAGTCCCATCTTAGAACAAACGAGTAAATTGTGCCCATCAATTCCACATGGGAAGAGATGATTTATCAAGGTTGAATAAGCTTATTTGGTAGACATTCCCAAGCAGAACCAGGAGTTCTGACAGCCACTAGGCTAATGCAATGAAAATCAGTAAGTCAGTTCATGGATATTTAAAACAGCATCAGTATACAGACAGTGACAAGACTGATCCTTACTCTCCTCTATTTAAAACAAAAAAACAAGATCAATGACAAGACCAAGTTGCTGAGGGTGACTTTGTGACCTCGTTCCATGAGACTTCCTGGAAAGAATTTTTGAATGCTGGGATTATGTTGTATTACTAATTGAGACTTGTGGATTTAGGGCTCTCGTATTTCCTAGCTTATAACCAAAGACTTGGTGATACAAAAATGATAGAGGAAAGTAGGGAAGAACCAGGTTAGTTCCAGACAGGGTGGCATTGGGGTGGAATTTAGAGCCAGTGGTAGGACTGTGGTCAGATCAGAAAGTAAGAGAATGTTCTCAACCTTTAAGACACATGGAAACCAACTCCCAGAATTCCCCAGACACCGTGACTGGCTGAGGAAGACTGGGGATTGAAGTCCAAGTGTCTTAAAGTTGCCAAGAATGAGAAACCCTGTCTTAGATCTTGGATCCCAAAAGAAAAGGACAGCCTTATGACCATAGATCTGTGTTTTCTCTTGTTCTCAGCAGTTATTAAGAGGGGAGAACAGCAGGAAAGAGGGAAATGGGAAGCGAGAGCAAGGACCAACTAGGACATAGCTTATCACATTTATTCAAAAAAGATCCTTAAATTACCATGCCTCCAAAAAAAAAGGAATAAATAACAGGTACAAAACTGCAAGCCATAAACAGATGCCAAAATGTTGTTCATTTATCAATGTTCCTAGTTTGTCGACAAAGAGTTACCAATCCCCATTGAATGGAGTATACCAGTTTGGGAAAAGTAGCATTAACTAGTTTTTGACATGCCCTCCGGAAGTATAAAATTATAAGTCCTATCACGTCCAGCCAGACACAGACCAAACCTTCCTGAGGTCGCCATTAGATCCAGGAAGGCTGTGCTAGCAGGATCCCAAATATCTGACTGCATCCACATAATGCTTACTGAAATATCCCATTCGCTTTGTGTTTGCTGCATGTTGAAGCATAAAGTAACCTAGGTTCGCACAACACACTAAAGGTAATGGTAAAAGCAAAGGTTTCCCCTGTCCAGTTGTGTCTGATTCTAGGGGGCGATTCTCATCTCCATTTCCTAGCATAGGGAGCCAGCGTTGTCTGAAGACATTTTCATGCTCATGTGGTCAGCATGACTATATTCCAAGGCACACAGAACACTGTTATCTTCCCACCAGTGGTACCTATTGCATCTGCATGCTTTCTAACTGCTAAGTAGGCAAGAGCTGGAACAAAGAATGGGAGCTCACCCTATCGCGTGGCACTCAAGTCTCAAACCCGGGCTGTCAAGCTCAGCATCTTTGACCTCTGAGCCATCATGCCCCCCTCATGCAACACAGTAAGCCACCCACAAAAAGAAAAGTGAAAACTAACCAAGCTTAATGATTGTGTGAATGCACCTGCAAGGGATTTATCTAACTTAGTTGGGTTTTTCATGTCTACACAACTAATGGATGATCTGTTCTAAGATCATCTCTCATCCCTCAGTTGCCAAAAGAAGTTACTAAAAACAAACATTTAAAAAAGATTGACAAGCATAACCGTAAATGTTACCTCTTTGCATTTAGTTTAGCATGGCAAAAGCCCCTGCAGGTTCTCTGGCCAGAGAGAGCAAATAGGTTGGTTTCTTTAAAGGATTCTCATGCAAGACAATTCTTAGCTTTTTCTACTGACTTCCAAAACCCATTCAAATTCACCTTTTGAAAAAGAGAACAGAATCCTCCTGGGCTTATTTCAGCTTTGACTGTTATTACTTCTTAGTCTGATAGTTTATCTCCCAGAATTGTATTTATCTGGGTTTCTCTCCAGGTACACTAGTACAATCCTGCAGAGTGAATCGCATGTTGAACTAAGCCATAATATAATTGGTTTGCTTTGAAAAAGAGAGGAAAGACCCATTGTTGGTGAAGGATAAGAACAGTGCAGAAGACAAGGTTCAAAACAGACCACAAAGCCTTTCTTGCACATAGTCAGTTCCCCAAAAGATGTCAAAGGCCAAGATTTTCTAATAGGAGGACATCTCATAAGGTTCCTGAGATCTGAACTGGGAAAGGTCCTGTGAGCTAGCACAAGACACTGGTGTCTTACCTGATGTATTGCATGATCTCAGATAAGAAAACCAGTTTTGTGACGTATCTGGAATCCATAGACTCCATCCAGGATGCTATAATTATGTGTCATATTCAATCAGAATAGAGCTGGAAGGGATCTTGGAGGTCTTCTAGTGCAATCCCCTGCTCAAGCAGAAGACCATTTCAGACAAGGGTCTGTCCACTCTCTTCTCAAAACCTCCAGTGATGAAGCACCCACAACTTTTGAAGGGAAGCTGTTTCACTGGTTAATTGTCCTCACTGTTAGGAAGTTTCTCCTTAATTCCAGGTTGCTTCTCTCCTTGATTAGTTTCCATCCATTGTTTCTTGTCTTGCCTTCTGGTGCTTTGGAAAGTAAGTTGAACCTCTCCTCTTTGTGGCAGCCTCTCAAATACTGAAACACTGCTATCATGTCACCCCTTAGGAGGCCTTCTTTTCTCTAGACTGACCATTACCCAATTCCTGCAACCGTTCTCCATATGTTTTAGTCTTCATGCCTTAATCATCTTAGTTGTTCTTCTTTTTCTTCTTTCCAGGGTCTCAATATCTTTTTTGTAATGTGGTGACCAAAATTGGATGCAGTATTCCAGGTGTGGTCTTACTATAGATTTATAAAGCGTACTAATAGGCATATAATAGTATATATAATAGTCCTATAATATAGACTCTGTTTTTCATGGCTGTTATGTTTTTTTTTTATTCCATTTATATCCCGCCCTTCTCCGAAGACTCAGGGCGGCTTACAAGCTTAGCAGTAGCCTTCATTCTATGTATATGCCTGCTTATTAGGGCTTTCACACACACACACACCCAGCGGCATTATTACAAAGTCAGCTTAATTGCCCCCAACAATCTGGGTCCTCATTTTACCTACCTCGGAAGGATGGGAGGCTGAGTCAACCTTGAGCCTGGTGGGACTCGAACCTGCACTAATTGCAGGCAGCTGGTGTTACTTAAGGAGGCATTAGCCCACTGCTCCACCAAGGCTCTGTTGGCAATGTCTCACCCACAATAGGAGAGCATAGAGTCTGATCATTTGACCTGGCCTTTCTTAATGTCCCCCTTCCTTCCTTAAAGTCCACAAGAGAAGGGGGGAAAGGAACATATTTCTGGGATATTATTCAACTCCGACACCAAAGCATCCTCTGACAAAGATGCAAATATTGTCTGGCACATCAAATAAGAGAAGATAACTGAAAAAGATAATTAGGGATTATGACTCATACTCAAGCAATATAACCTGATGAAATCAGGTGGTTTTTCCACTTCTGTCTATCTGATGCAGACTAGGAATTTGTTTCAACATGAATATACACAAAATGAATCAGTGGTTAATTATTATTATTTTTTGGGGGGGGATGAGGTCTGTTGCTGGAAGCCAAAAAAATCTAGAATAAGCCATCCTGCTCCTGTATCCCCCCCCCAGCTGTTATGGATTCTGCAGAGACCCTAAGAATTTTGCAAAACACAAAGATTTATCTACATCTGCATTAAGTGGCCCAATATAAGATTTATTACCTATTTTGCATCTTTCATGCTTCATTTTTAATATATCTATTAGCAATTCAGAGTGTATCCGACAAGCAAATCAATATTTAAAAATGAAACCATCTCAGTCAATAAAGTATGCCCTTCATTTAATACGTGTACAGAGAGGAAGGATTATAGTCCCTGGTTTTATATATTTTATATTCCCATGTCAGGGTAGTTGGAAGTACAGATTCTCAAGCTAACATGATGAGAAAAAGAGAATGGCAAACCATGTGAGAATCCAATAGTAATCCAAAAATGGCTGCTGACTTCTCAGAGGAAATCTAATTTTTGGCAAATCACTGTTTCTTTGTGTCCCTAATTTAAGGGTCAGTTTAGTGTAAATCAGTGTATCACATGCAAGCAAAGCTCCAGAAAGCTAAATGATGAATTAGCAAACCACAATTTAACCAGAAATGTTGCACAATTCAGCTAGTGCAAAATTTATGTCTTATTATGCCATGCAGACCAGTTAATAATGGATAAGTGTGTCACACAAATACAGCAATACACACACACACACACACACACATTGAGTGGCTAATATTTTTTTCCTGTCAAGAACCAGAGCCTTAAAAAAGGAGCCCTATTGGCGTATTAGTTAGAATGCAGCATTGCAGGCTAACTCTGCCCACAGTCAGGAGTTTGATCCTGATGGAGGTCAAGGTTGAATCAGCCTTCCATCCTTCCGAGGTCAGTAAAATGAGGACCTAGATCTTTGAGGGCAATATGCTGATATTTCTAAACCGCTTAGAGAGGGCTGTAAAGCACTCTGAAGTGGTATATAAGTCTAAGTGCTATTGCTAAATTCGTTTCTCTTGTGACATCACTTTAGTCTGCATGAGAATTTGCACTGAAACTCTAAACTGCATGGGGGGGAAAACATTACTGAAATTCACACCCTTGGAGTATTTTTTTCCTCAAAATATCTTTTTCATGCCTTTTTCAAAGGCATGAAATAGCGTAAGAAAACCCAAGAAGTGTGAAAGCAGGCAAATAAATAGGTTAATCTGAGAATTGCAGATTAAATCAATTCTGGATTGGAATTTGCAGCCCAGTTTCCTAAAGTTGGACTTCGGTCAACCTATACAGTAGTTCCTAGCTTCAAAGTCCAAAAATCTAAGTTGTTGGAAGGAAAGTTGATATAACAGAATAACAGAGTGGAAGGGACCTTGGAGGTCATCTAGTCCAACCCCCTGCTCGGGCAGGAAACCCTATACCATTTCAGACAAACGGCTGTGCAGTCTCTTCTTAAAAACTTACAGTGTTGGAGCATTCCCAACTTCTGGAGGCAAGTTGTTCCACTGATTAATTATTCTAACAGTCAGGAAATTTCTCCTTAGTTCTAGGTTGCTTCTCTCCTAGATTAGTTTCCATCCATTGCTTCTTGCCCTGACTTCATGAGCTTTGGAGAATAGCTTGACTCCCTCTTCTTTGTGGCAGCCCCTGAGATATTGGAACGCTGCTGTCATGTCATCCCATCTTTTTTTTGTTCCATTAAACTAGACATACCCAATTCCAGCAACCATTCTAACCGATATGTTATATACTGTAGGGAGCCATGCAAGGCTTTGCTTACATCGATTTGGCAAAACATTGATGTTTCAATATCTCAGATCAAGTCATCAAATTATTAATACATCAAATCAGATTTCACAATTAGATTTGGCCAACCGAAAGATCACTACGTGTGTTTTCACAGAAAAACCATTTTTGGAATCCACGAAAATCAAACCGATCCAATTTGAAGATTCAGTATTTTAAATTTTCAAACATAATCAGTTTGCTGAACTAGATTGGACAAGCTCCTTACACCTCCTACTGAGCTTCATTTAGACTAGAGTTTAATTTAATGAAAAAATTGCATATCATTTTAGTCCGTTGTTTATAAATATGTGCTGCCACCTTAGCTCTGTCCCATGTGACACTTTAGCCATGGTTAAGCATGTTGTTTCCACCTTAACAAGACACCATTTCCAGCTATCTCTGTCTAGAATGTGAAACTAACAATTAATTTTGTCAGCCATGCATGACCATTGGCTTCTCTAACCCCTCAACATATTCAAGGAGCTGTAAGAGGGCAGAGTCAAGAAACTTAAAATGGCAACCATGATTGATGCAATTGACACTCCGATGGCTTTTTAAAAATTTATTGGTCATATTGGTTGTTTGTTTATTAAATTTATATGTCCCCCATCTCACATGCAACTCTGGGAGGCTTACAACAAAAACAAGATAAAATATAAAAATGATAAATAATAACCACCCGTCCCCTTGTGGTTGAGATGTGGAGCAAATATATTAATTAAATATATATAATGTTAAAATTAACAAAGATAGCTAAGGAAGGAAGCAATATACAGTGGGATGGAGGTGGTGTCTTCTCTTAATCCATTAACCACCTCCAGTATGGAACACCCCCATTGGGATGCCAGGCCAATTGTCAGAGCAAGGTTTTAAGGCCCTTCTGGATGGCCAAGAAGGTGGAGGTAAATTTCAGCTTGAGGGGTACAATGTTCCAGAGGATGGGAGCCACCACAGAAAAGGCCCTTCTCCTGGATCCAAATTGGCTGGATCCAAATTCCTTGGCTGTCGGAGTCCACAGCATGTCTCCTCTGCCAGCACAAGTGGGGCAGGGCAATCCCATCTTTTTAATGCTTTTTATCCTTTTTTTCCCCCATACCTTGACAACACTTTTAAGGAGATGCATGGAAGAAAAAACTCAAACATTCATGATACTGAATCAAAATGAGTTTCTATGTCTCTGTAGAGACCAAAATGGGAAAGACTTGGACAGACTGACTGCCAAACTAAATCTCACTCTTTGAAGGCCAATGGTCTTGTCATTTAGGTATCACTTTAGAATGGGGGCCCCTGTAGCCCTTTCATTCCTGTTATTGGGGGTTGAGTCTTGGCCGATGGCTCTAAACTAAGCAGAGTCAGACCTGGCTCAGATGTGGATGGGAGACCCCATGATTCACTTCCTCTGGCCTCTAAGTTAAGCAATGTCAGACCTGGCTCAGGTATGGATGAGAGACCCAGGAAATGCTACTGCTGCAAACTAGATGCAGAAATTGAAAAACATCTCAGAAGAAAGCAGTAGGAACTACCAAAAAGAATGCACAATTGGGGTTTTATGATTATTAGGAATCTAGTTCAATTGGAAGGAATGTTTATTCTTGAAAAACCTTGGGGCAAATATCCAGCACGGAAGAAAACCTGGCCCTTCATAGAAGAGCTACCATAAAAGACACTGCACCGAGCATGCTTAACCAGCTCAGTTATTAACCAAGCAGTTGCCTTCATGGAATAGGAGAAGCTCAATGACTTACAAATTAGTTTACTTTTTTTTCC